>NW_028162721.1:0-17539 GCF_964263955.1 Coregonus lavaretus | reverse complement strand
GTGGTTTACGTCTAGTGGTTTACGTCTAGTGGTTTACATCTAGTGGTTTACGTCTAGTGGTTTACATCTAGTGGTTTACATCTAGTGGTTTACATCTAGTGGTTTACATCTAGTGGTTTACATCTAGTGGTTTACATCTAGTGTTACATCTAGTGGTTTACGTCTAGTGGTTTACGTCTAGTGGTTTACGTCTAGTGGTTTACGTCTAGTGGTTTACATCTAGTGGTTTACATCTAGTGGTTTACATCTAGTGGTTTACATATAGGGGTTTACATTTAGTGGTTTACGTCTAGTGGTTTACATCTAGTGATTTACATCTAGTGGTTTACATCTAGTGGTTTACATCTAGGTTTACATCTAGTGGTTTACATCCAAGTTAACACAGCTAGCTGATTATCTCCTGTTTTGCTCTCTCTCATAATCCTTCAACATCTTTTCTACACTCTCAGATAAAAGGTGATATCTAGAACCAAAAAGGTTTATTCGGTTGTCCCCGTAGGAGAACACTTTGAAGACCCCTTTCGGTTCCAGGTAGAACCCTTCTGGGTTCCATGTAGAACCATTTCCACAGAGGGTTCTACATGGAACCCAAAAGAGTTCTACCTGGAACCAAAAAGGGTTCTACCTGGAACCAAAAAGGGTTCTACCTGGAACCAAAAAGGGTTATTCTATAGGGGCCAGCAGCAGAACCCTTTTGGAACCCTTTTTGTCTCAGAGTGTACAGTCAATTAAAGAGAGTGATCTTCAATAACCTCAGTGTAATATATTTTGCCTCAAACTCACATTTTACAGAAAACGTGATTAATTCATGATTAACCTCCTTGGTATTCATGTTATTAATAAAGTATGTCCATCACTTCCTCAGTCTTCCTACGTCTTATTTGGGTTGGATGTGAGCTCCATGTCTTGCATGTATGGATATTCATCCAGGACATTCCTGTGTGATGACATGTGATGGGGTGATGTGGTGCGCTCTTACATCACTTCTTCAACTGCCGCTGCTGTACCAACGTTACTTGGGCAAAACGATCAATCGATTCACCAAAACTGAACTGCCTCACACTGAGCAACTGTTGCTCTTTGGACCGTTTAAAGTACGGTGGTAATAGTCCAGTAATTGCGTTTCAATGCGGTAGTTGGCTGGAAGTGTTGTACATTACAGAACGACGTATAATGGTGAGGGACGAAGTGGGGAAAACGTGACATGGTGTTTGGAGGGTTGAGACATGTGGCCTATAGCTCCACACACACCATGTTATCACATTCTTTGTCAATCGTGGGCTTTTCTAATGTTGACAGAATATGTTTTGTGAACTGGTCCAGATTCTGTATGCTCCTTAGGCCCTAGGCTGTGTCCCAAATAGGCACCCTATTCCCTATATAGTGCACTACTTTTGGCCAGGGCTACTCAAAAGTAGTCCATTACATAAGGGCAAAAGGTTGCTATTTGGGATACAGCCCTTACTGTTTTATATCCTGAGAAGTGACTGCTCACGCATGATGAGAGGACAGCTTTAGCTGTTTGTCTTGGAACTCCACCATGGTCACGCTCCGTTTCACACCTGTGGAAATAACACGGTTTCATGACCGCACCATTACTCTTCACCAATCACCATAGTAACCCCCCCCCACAGGATATCACACAATAAAACATGACATGTATGTTACCCTACAAATCACAGATCTAACTGGATATTGTTGAGATTAACAAAAAGTTGACTAAACATATGATGGTAGCTGGAGACAGATGCAAGGGAAATAAAACCACAAATATTGTGTGGTAGTGGTAGAGATATGAAGCTGTGTGGTAGTGGTAGAGATATGAAGCTGTGTGGTAGTGGTAGAGATATGAAGCTGTGTGGTAGTGGTAGAGATATGAAGCTGTGTGGTAGTGGTAGAGATATGAAGCTGTGTGGTAGAGGTAGAGATATGAAGCTGTGTGGTAGTGGTAGAGATATGAAGCTGTGTGGTAGTGGTAGAGATATGAAGCTGTGTGGTAGTGGTAGAGATATGAAGCTGTGTGGTAGTGGTAGAGATATGAAGCTGTGTGGTAGTGGTAGAGATATGAAGCTGTGTGGTAGTGGTAGAGATATGAAGCTGTGTGGTAGTGGTAGAGATATGAAGCTGTGTGGTAGTGGTAGAGATATGAAGCTGTGTGGTAGAGGTAGAGATATGAAGCTGTGTGGTAGTGGTAGAGATATGAAGCTGTGTGGTAGTGGTAGAGATATGAAGCTGTGTGGTAGTGGTAGAGATATGAAGCTGTGTGGTAGTGGTAGAGATATGAAGCTGTGTGGTAGTGGTAGAGATATGAAGCTGTGTGGTAGTGGTAGAGATATGAAGCTGTGTGGTAGAGGTAGAGATATGAAGCTGTGTGGTAGTGGTAGAGATATGAAGCTGTGTGGTAGTGGTAGAGATATGAAGCTGTGTGGTAGTGGTAGAGATATGAAGCTGTGTGGCAGTGGTAGAGATATGAAGCTGTGTGGTAGTGGTAGAGATATGAAGCTGTGTGGTAGAGGTAGAGATATGAAGCTGTGTGGTAGTGGTAGAGATATGAAGCTGTGTGGTAGTGGTAGAGATATGAAGCTGTGTGGTAGTGGTAGAGATATGAAGCTGTGTGGTAGAGGTAGAGATATGAAGCTGTGTGGTAGAGGTAGAGATATGAAGCTGTGTGGTAGAGGTAGAGATATGAAGCTGTGTGGTAGTGGTAGAGATATGAAGCTGTGTGGTAGAGGTAGAGATATGAAGCTGTGTGGTAGTGGTAGAGATATGAAGCTGTGTGGTAGAGGTAGAGATATGAAGCTGTGTGGTAGTGGTAGAGATATGAAGCTGTGTGGTAGTGGTAGAGATATGAAGCTGTGTGGTAGTGGTAGAGATATGAAGCTGTGTGGTAGTGGTAGAGATATGAAGCTGTGTGGTAGTGGTAGAGATATGAAGCTGTGTGGTAGTAGTAGAGATATGAAGCTGTGTGGTAGTGGTAGAGATATGAAGCTGTGTGGTAGTGGTAGAGATATGAAGCTGTGTGGTAGTGGTAGAGATATGAAGCTGTGTGGTAGAGGTAGAGATATGAAGCTGTGTGGTAGTGGTAGAGATATGAAGCTGTGTGGTAGTGGTAGAGATATGAAGCTGTGTGGTAGTGGTAGAGATATGAAGCTGTGTGGTAGTGGTAGAGATATGAAGCTGTGTGGTAGTGGTAGAGATATGAAGCTGTGTGGTAGTGGTAGAGATATGAAGCTGTGTGGTAGTGGTAGAGATATGAAGCTGTGTGGTAGTGGTAGAGATATGAAGCTGTGTGGTAGTAGTAGCGATATAAAGCTGTGTGGTAGTGGTAGAGATATGAAGCTGTGTGGTAGTGGTAGAGATATGAAGCTGTGTGGTAGTGGTAGAGATATGAAGCTGTGTGGTAGTGGTAGAGATATGAAGCTGTGTGGTAGTGGTAGAGATATGAAGCTGTGTGGTAGTGGTAGAGATATGAAGCTGTGTGGTAGTGGTAGAGATATGAAGCTGTGTGGTAGTGGTAGAGATATGAAGCTGTGTGGTAGTGGTAGAGATATGAAGCTGTGTGGTAGTGGTAGAGATATGAAGCTGTGTGGTAGTGGTAGAGATATGAAGCTGTGTGGTAGTGGTAGAGATATGAAGCTGTGTGGTAGTGGTAGAGATATGAAGCTGTGTGGTAGAGGTAGAGATATGAAGCTGTGTGGTAGAGGTAGAGATATGAAGCTGTGTGGTAGAGGTAGAGATATGAAGCTGTGTGGTAGTGGTAGAGATATGAAGCTGTGTGGTAGTGGTAGAGATATGAAGCTGTGTGGTAGTGGTAGAGATATGAAGCTGTGTGGTAGTGGTAGAGATATGAAGCTGTGTGGTAGTGGTAGAGATATGAACATATTTTACATTTTAGTCATTTTAGCAGACGCTCTTATCCAGAGTGACTTACAGTTAATGAGTGCATACATTTTTTTACTGTTTACTGCTTGTGTTCCTAGCTCCAACAAGGCAGTAGTATCTAACAATTCACAACAATACACAAATCTAAAAGTTCAAGAATGGAATTAAGAAATATATAAATATTAGGACGAGCAATGTCGGAGTGGCATTGACTAAAATACAGTAGAATACAATACAGTATATACATATGAGATGAGTAAAGCAGTATATAAACATTATTAAAGTGACTAGTGTTCCATTATTAAAGTGGCCAGTGATTCCATGTCTATGTATATAGGGCAGCAGCCTCTAAGGTGCAGGGTTGAGTAACCGGGTGGTAGCTGCCGGGTGTGCTGATCGACCCCAGTGACTATCTCCCAACCCCCACCAACCCAACCCCCACCACCCCCAACCTCAACCATCACCACCTCCTAGGGTCTGGCTAGCTATGACCTCAACCCCCCCCCCCCCCCCCCCCCCCAACCTCCTAACAGCCTCCAGCTAGCCAAAGTAAACACACCCAGCTGTGAGCAGGGAGCAGCCTGGGAGCCTGCATCAGCCTGGGAGCCTGGGTGGCAGGCAGGGAGTTCAGAGCTCCAGCTCTGACATGACAGCACCTCATAGAAAGAGGATGGAAACCAGGAGCAGACCTTGCCTTGATGGGACCTGCATCAGATACACAGAATAGCCTCTTCATTACTTATGTTCAAAGCTCTACTTGGGTCTATGAATTGTCCAAAAGACAAAATGACAAAATAGTTGCCCGTCCCTGAAATAGACGCAGGAGGAAACTTAGTGGGTGATCGTGTTGTTTCAGTCTTGTACAAACCCATCACAATAAACAGGCTAAGATTGACATCCGACATGACCTCAATCAGTGCATTTTTGGTCCTCCAGGAAAGCGGCACACAAACGCACACACACAGGGCTGGCCCTGGGCGGGGGGGTGGGGGGGGGGGGGGGTGGGGGGGGTCCATCGGGGTCTCAGCTTACTGTTGATCTTTAGAATAGTAGAATACACAAGGTGCAATTTCAAAATGTGGTTGTGCACCAGCAGTTGTTCTCTTGTTATGTCAGTCACTTTTTTATGTCAGTCATTTTTTTAGATTGTTAAATGAGTCTAGGCAGCTTTCTAAACTTGTCTGTAATCATGTACCGACCCGGGCACGGAGGCCACATACATGCCCAGGGGCACTGACCTCCAGGAGGCCCCCATTGATTTTGTTAGTCACTCTCACTCAGATATGATATTAACACGGCATAATGTGTGTAGAGTGTGTAGAATTGCAGGAAATTACCTGTAAAACTGAAAATGTTTAGTAGAGTTGCATGAAAATGTGTTATAAAATTGTCAAATGTTCTATGCACTCCATGGCAAAATGTTTAGAATTGCAGAAACTTGTTTTAAAACTGCAACATTTTCGCTACAACCCATGGCAAAATATTTTTATTTGCAGGAAATTAACTTTAAAACATAATTTTTTCTCTCTGCCGTCAATAGGGAAATGTTTTGCCCGCGAGGGGGTGGGGCCTCCAACCAAATCTCGCTTATGGCCCCCAAAAGGCTAGGGCCGACTCTGGACACACACACACACACACACACACACACACACACACACACACACACACACACACACACACACACACACACACACACACACACACACACACACACACACACACACACATACACACACACAGGCTATTTTTTACTAGATGTCCTTGACTGAGGGAGGTGAGACTAAACTAAACAGTCTTCTCAGCAGCAGGCTCCACCAGGTATCTGTGCCACACACATACACACACACACACACACACACACACACACACACACACACACACACACATACACACACCCACACACACCCACCCACACACACACACACACACACACACACACACACACACACAGGTCTCTGTGCCAGGCTATTTTCACTAGGCATTTAGTTGAGAAATGATCTCTACCCAGTCTATCTGCACATCACTGGACCCTGGCTGCCTAGACCCATGTCACACGTCTTATCACCAGAGAACTAGCGCCTGGATCCTGGTCTGTCAAGGCAGCGCTGCTAATGCTTAAAAAAACACAGACCCCACAATTACTGTACTGTGACCAACTACAAATACAAACCAAGAGTACGGGGAGAAACGGTGGCTTTTCCACTGGTCAACTATAGCAGCAAAGCTTTTTCCCAAACGCATTGAAATTAGTCCCAGTCTTTAGTTTTTAATGTAAACATTTGTATTAGATGCTGTCGGTGGCTATAAGGGGGAATACCAGGGGACTTGTTGATGAATGGATGGAAGTTAATGTGAGAGGATGGTTGCCATGCGTAAAGCGTTGGCTTTAGGAGGCGTGCCTGGAGTGATGATGCCTTTCTCTCACCCAGACTCAATCTTTGCCTTCTCAAAACGGCACTCTGTTCAGTTGTCTCAGTTATATTATGTATGAAGAATGACACCCACTTCCCACTGTGAGTGTTATGACTGGCTTGTTCTGTAAAAAAAAAAAAAAAGCAAAATTCTTACTTAGCAGTTACATCACCCCTATTCTAGTAGTTAGTTGTACTTGCCCAACACCCCTTGTTTTCTCATTAGTGGTACCTACAAGTCACCCCACTTGTATCAGCCAATCACAGTCTGCCATTCCCCGTGCACCTCACTGAACCCCTCCCCTTGTCTTCAGAGTGAGGTCGCGGTCTGAAGAGAATGGACTGGTTGTACTGTTCCCCTGTGATAAACACTATTATTGTACACAGAGTGAGTCCATGCAACTTATTATGTGACCTGTTATGCGAATGTTTACTCCTGAACTTATTTAGGTGTGCCATAACAAAGATGTTGAATACATATTGACTCAAGACATTTCAGATTTTCGTTTTTTAATTAATTTGTAAGAATTTCTAAAAACATAATTCCACTTTAACATTATGGGGTATGCTGTGTAGGCCAGTGACACAACATCTCAATTTAACCCATTTTAAATTCAGACTGTAACACAACAAAATGTGGAAAAAGGGTGTAAATACTTTCTGAAGGCCATGTATAGCTCTGTACTAGTGCCCGTTCTACATGGTCCTCCCAGATCAGCCTTTAGTATTTTTCATGAAGAATAAAACAGATAAAACATTTTACAGAGAAGAGAGAAATAAGATTTTCTTCAGAAGGGAGAAATAAGATCTGATATTGTTGAAATTAAGAAGCAGGAGTCCTGCTGCAGGACACTTGAAATGTTGAATACATTTTTTACTCAGGAGACAATCGCAGCGATCCATTTAAGAAAAACAAAAATGCAAAATAATACAGTTAACAAATACCAGTTAGTATGTTTATTATTATAGCAATATTCCAGTTAAGAAACTATACGACTGCCAATGCACGTTTCATTTTTCATATTTCAAAATTACATGCAACCTCTCGAACAAATAATAGGGAATAAGGCTGTTAAATCAAATTAAATACAGTGTTATACACTAAGACTGTCAGCTTAGCTGCCAAGTACGACTCAGTCAGTTCAGCCACAGAGCTCATGTTAAGAGACAGCCACAGAGCTCATGTTGAGAGACAGCCACAGAGCTCATGTTGAGAGACAGCCACAGAGCTCATGTTGAGAGACAGCCACAGAGCTCATTTTGAGAGACAGCCACAGAGCTCATGTTGAGAGACAGCCACCGAGCTCATGTTAAGAGACAGCCACAGAGCTCATGTTGAGAGACAGCCACAGAGCTCATGTTGAGAGACAGCCACCGAGCTCATGTTGAGAGACAGCCACAGAGCTCATGTTGAGAGACCGACATAATAACTAATACCTCATCATCACAACCAACCCACTGTGGCTAGACTGTGGACAGTCACATCTGTCATAGCTATCATCAAGATCTGTAATGGATCTCTAGCAAGAAATATCTGTTCAAGTGACAGGCCAGAATCAGATGATGTGGTACTGTTTTTATGATCCATCCCCATTTCCCTCTCTGATGTTCCTCCAAGTGTCATTGTGGTGACAAACAGATCAGGGATGGGATCCCAACTCTTTTCTATGGGGGTTGCAGTCCTAATCCATGCCATTGACTACTCAGAGAGTGTAAACCTACACACCTGGTTTGTCAGGTCCGAATCAGTCACTGATTTGAAGGAGAGAAGAATGACATCCAGAATAAACATACAGCCCCCCGTCCCTGAAATAGTTGCCCGTCCCTGAAATTGTTGCCTGTTCCTGAAATTGTTGCCCGTCCCTGAAATAGTTGCCCTTCCCTGAAATAGTTGCCCTTCTCTGAAATAATTGCTTGTCCCTGAAATAATTGCCCATTCCTGAAATAATTGCCCTTCCCTGAAATAGTTGCTTGTCCCTAAAATAGAAGCAGGATGAAACTTGGTGGGTGACCATGTTGTTTCAAGTCTTGTAAATAAACATCCCATCACAATAAACATACCCCCATGCTGAGATTGACATCTGACATCACCTCAGGCAGGGCCTTTTGGTCCTCCAGGAAAGCTCCAGACACACACACACACACACACACACACACACACACACACACACACACACACACACACACTCTCCTTTCCTGTAGAAAAATAACCCCTACAGTCCCTCTCCTCTACTACCGCTGGAGCGGCTGTACTAACACGCTGCTCAACACCATAGTGCCCTCCAAGCTCGTCACTAAGCTAAGGTCCCTGGGACTGAACACCTCCCTCTGCAACTGGATCCTGGACTTCCTGACGGGGCCACCCCCAGGTGGTGAGGGGTAGGCAACAACACATCCGCCACGCTGACCCTAAACACGGGAGCCCCTGAGGGGTGAGTACTTAGTCCCCTGCTGTACTCCCTGTTCACCCACAACTGCGTGGCCGCGTACGACTCCAACACCATCATCAAGTTTGCCGATGACAGAATGGTGATGGCCAAACACACCGACACAGTCGTGAAGAGGGCACGACAACACCTCTTCCCCCTCAGGAGGCTGAAAAGATTTGGCATGGGCCCTCAGATCCTCAAAAAGTTCTACAGCTGCACCATTGAGAGCATCTTGACTGGCTGCATCACCGCCTGGTATGGCAACTGCTCGGCATCCGACCGCAAGGCGCTACAGAGGGTAGTGCGTACGGTCCAGTACATCACTGGGGCCGAACTCCCTGCCATTCAGGACATCTATACCAGGCGGTGTCAGAGGAAGGCCCTAAAAATGTTCAAAGACTCCAGCCACCCAAGTCATAGACTGTTTTCTCTGCTACCGCACGGCAAACGGTACCGGAGCGCTAAGTCTGGGACCAAAAGGCTCCAGAACAGCGTCTACCCCCAAGCCATAAGACTGCTAAATATTTAACCATATAGCTACCCGGACTATCTCCATTGACCCTTTTTGCACTCTTTTTGACTCTATAGACACACACTGGACTCTACCCACACACTCACACATGCTTACACTGACACTCCAACATATACACACACACACACACCCACACACTCATTCACACACAACACGTGCACACAGGCACACATTCGCCACACACACACTTCTACACTTCCACACTCATCCCATTGACTCGGTACTGGTACCCCTTGTATATAGCCAAGCTATCATTGACTCAGTACTGGTACCCCGTGTATGTATCCAAGCTATCATTGACTCAGTACTGGTACCCCGTGTATACAGCCAAGTTATCATTGACTCGGTACTGGTACCCCTTGTATATAGCCAAGCTATCATTGACTCAGTACTGGTACCCCGTGTATATAGCCAAGCTATCATTGACTCAATACTGGTACCCCGTGTATACAGCCAAGCTATCATTGACTCAGTACTGGTACCCCGTGTATACAGCCAAGCTATCATTGACTCAGTACTGGTACCCCGTGTATATAGCCAAGCTATCATTGACTCAGTACTGGTACCCCGTGTATACAGCCAAGCTATCATTGACTCAGTACTGGTACCCCGTGTATACAGCCAAGTTATCATTGACTCAGTACTGGTACCCCGTGTATATAGCCAAGCTATCATTGACTCAGTACTGGTACCCCGTGTATACAGCCAAGCCATCATTGACTCAGTACTGGTACCCCGTGTATATAGCCAAGCTATCATTGACTCAGTACTGGTACCCCGTGTATACAGCCAAGTTATCATTGACTTAGTACTGGTACCCCGTGTATACAGCCAAGCTATCATTGACTCAGTACTGGTACCTCGTGTATACAGCCAAGCTATCATTGACTCAGTACTGGTACCCCGTGTATACAGCCAAGCTATCATTGACTCAGTACTGGTACCCTGTGTATGTATCCAAGCTATCATTGACTCAGTACTGGTACCCCGTGTATACAGCCAAGCTATCATTGACTCAGTGTGGACGTATTCGTTGTGTCACAGTTTTGTTTTCTATTATTAATATTATTGTAATATAATGTTTTTATTTTTGTATTCTGTGTTGTTGGGAAGCAAAGCATTTCACCGTTAGTCTACACCTGTTGTTTACGAAGCATGTGACAATTAAAATGTGATTTTGATCTGGCCCGGTCTCGTCACATGACACACCGTGGTTACTACCTTTAATTGCCCAGTTTCTGACAAGCAGAGTGCCTCAGCACAGCTGTGGATTAGCGTTACATCACAGAGCACAGCACAGACCTGGACCAAGTCTGAGTCCAAGTTTGCGTCCCAAATGACACCCTATTCCCTATATAGTGCGCTACTTTTGACCAGAGCCCTATTGGCCCTGGTCAAAAGTAGTGCACTATAAAGGGAAAAGGGTGCCATTTGGCTCACAGCCCAAGTCTCAGCCCTCACTGGTCTCAGCTCAGACACTCTATTAGAGAGGAGCTGGGGAGATAGCGCTGAATGTGTTGGTTTCAGTTGAAGCCAGGCATAAACTAGAAAAGGAAAAACCTCTCTGTTTCTCTTTATCTTTATATTTCATTGTTTATAACCTTACAACTATTCACCCAAATACCTTTTTACAAGGAATATTACGTTGACCATGTCAAGTCTAGATTATCCCAGTAAATTTAAGAGCACCACTTTTTTTCCTGAACAGTTTCTTTAAAGACCTCAGACTGGTGACACGTTATCGATGTCCTGTTACATGCATTTGGAGCAGGTGTACCCTCTGTTCCCATGAGACAGACTCCTGGTAGAAAGATTCCAGTCAAGTCAAGCAAATGGCAGAAATGCATATAAACGTTTGACCCTAACGTCCGTCGTAGTTTCACTGCTGTGTCTAGACGGGAGCAATCGTTTCCCAGTTCCCACAATTTGCTTTGACAAAACATCTTCTGGATTCTGAATTGGTCCAGTCTATTTAAAAAAACACCAGGTTCCAGTGAGGATGTCATCGTCCCCTCCGCTTTCCAGCAATCTTTATTTTTATTGAGTCTCCTTCCCTAGTCCCTGCATCACAATCAACCTGATTGAATAGTCCCAAATGGCACCCTATTCCTTATGTAGTGCACTACTTTTGACCAGAGTCCTATGGGTGCAATTTGCGACACAGCCAAGTGACTGGGAGCCAGACATATGGCACTGATAAATATGTCTAGTTCTACAGTGTGCTGTAGTACATAGAGAAGATGTAGCCTAACGTGATGGGATGGCAGAGGTTGTGGTGCCGACCGTAATACAAAATGTTTATGACTCGTCAAGGCAGGCACTCCGCCCCGCTCTGCTCTGTGTAACATATGGTGGGACTATTAAAGCAGATGACAGAATTAGGTCAGGTACAGAAGGAAGCAGGCAGGCTCTCTGCTCTGAATGGGACTTATCCTGTCCAAGAAAAGCCAAACCTGCAAAATTGTTCAACTCCGGCGTAGGTCCCAAATGGCACCCTATTCCCTATATAGTGCACTACTTTTGATTAGAGCCCTGTGGGCTGTAGTCAAAAGTAGTGCACTGTATAGGGAAAAGGGTGCCATTTGGGTCGCAACCTTGTCCTTTGAAGCTGCAGCCAGAATAGGGCTGTCTGTGTTCCATGAGATGACATCACTTTGTTCGTAATCATTCACGCTCCTGTTGGACTTTCTGGAGTTGGTCCGTGATCCATGTCTGGGATTGGGATGTCTGGGATCCATGTCTGGTATTCATGGGATTAGGATCCGTGTCTGGTATTGGGATCCATGTCTGGGATTGGGATGTCTGGTATTCATGTCTGGTATTAGTATCCGTGTCTGGTATTGGGATCCATGTCTGGTTTTGGTATTCATGGGATTAGGATCCGTGTCTGGTATTGGGATCCGTGTCTGGTATTGGGATCCATGTCTGGTATTGGGATCCATGTCTGGGATTGGGATGTCTGGTATTGGGATCCATGTCTGGTATTGGGATCCATGTCTGGTTTTGGTATTCATGTCTGGTATTAGGATCCGTGTCTGGTATTGGGATCCGTGTCTGGTATTGGGATCCATGTCTGGTATTGGGATCCGTGTCTGGTATTGGGATCCATGTCTGGTATTGGGATCCACGTCTGGTATTGGGATCCGTGTCTGGTATTAGGATCCATGTCTGGTATTGGGATCCATGTCTGGTATTGGGATCCATGTGTGGTATTGGGATCCATGTCTGGTATTGGGATCCATGTCTGGTATTGGGATCCATGTCTGGTATTGGGATTCATGTCTGGTATTCATGTCTGGTATTGGGATCCATGTCTGGTATTGGGATCCATGTGTGGTATTGGGATCCATGTCTGGTATTGGGATCCATGTGTGGTATTGGGAACCATGTCTGGTTTTGGTATTCAAGTCTGGTATTGAGATCCATGTCTGGTATTGGGATCCATGTTTGGTATTGGGATCCATGTCTGGTATTGGGATCCATGTCTGGTTTTGGTATTCATGTCTGGTATTGGGATCCATGTCTGGTATTGGGATTCATGTCTGGTATTGAGATCCATGTCTGGTATTGGGATCCATGTTTGGTATTGGGATCCATGTCTGGTTTTGGTATTCATGTCTGGTATTGGGATCCATGTCTGGTATTGGGATCCATGTCTGGTATTGGGATCCATGTGTGGTATTGGGATCCATGTCTGGTATTGGGATCCATGTCTGGTATTGGGATCCATGTCTGGTATTGGGATTCATGTCTGGTATTGAGATCCATGTCTGGTATTGGGATCCATGTTTGGTATTGGGATCCATGTCTGGTATTGGGATCCATGTCTGGTATTGGGATCCATGTCTGGTATTGGGATTCATGTCTGGTATTGGGATTCATGTCTGGTATTGGGATTCATGTCTGGTATTGGGATCCATGTCTGGTATTGGGATCCATGTCTGGTATTGGGATTCATGTCTGGTATTGGGATCCATGTCTGGTATTGGGATCCATGTCTGGTATTGGGATTCATGTCTGGTATTCATGTCTGGTATTGGGATCCATGTCTGGTATTGGGATCCATGTCTGGTATTGGGATCCATGTGTGGTATTGGGATCCATGTTTGGTATTGGGATCCATGTCTGGTATTGGGATCCATGTCTGGTTTTGGTATTCATGTCTGGTATTGGGATCCATGTCTGGTATTGGGATCCATGTCTGGTATTGGGATCCATGTGGGGTATTGGGATCCATGTCTGGTATTGGGATCCATGTCTGGTATTGGGATCCATGTCTGGTATTGGGATTCATGTCTGGTATTGAGATCCATGTCTGGTATTGGGATCCATGTTTGGTATTGGGATCCATGTCTGGTATTGGGATCCATGTCTGGTATTGGGATCCATGTCTGGTATTGGGATTCATGTCTGGTATTGGGATTCATGTCTGGTATTGGGATCCATGTCTGGTATTGGGATTCATGTCTGGTATTGGGATTCATGTCTGCATTCTAGCTGCGTTCTAGCTGCCTTCTAGCTGCGTTCTAGCTGCCTTCTAGCTGCGTTCTAGCTGCATTCTAGCTGCGTTCTAGCAGCCTTCTAGCAGCGTTTTGGCCGGCCTCGCAGGCCAGTGATTTAATGAAGCTCCACATGAACATGTCTTTAGGCCTAATAAAGTTACAGAAACGTGTGCGCTTAGCTTTCATGTGTGAAATGGGATACATGGAAATAGATGGGCTATACTGTACTGTCTGTGATCACTAGTTTATCCCTAGCCTGGTCCCAGCCTGGTCTTGTCAACAATACCGACCATAGGAATTGACTATATACACCCAGGACAAACAGCTCAGGTACCAGGCTAGTTTAGCCATGTGCTGCAGTGGGTGGACTATAAGGATAGGATGGCTAAGGTACTAATTACAGTAAGGCGAAACTGTAAATGTTAGTGTGCAGTGGAGGCTTGTTCTGCATTTGGGTGTCATTGTGTGTTTCTAGCGTTGTTTTTGTCGTTTTCTTGTGCAGTGTCCTTATGCAGTTTCTTTGTGCAGTTTCCTTGTGTAGTTTCCTTGTGTAGTTTCCTTGTGTAGTTTCCCTGTGTAGTTTCAGTGTAGTTTCCATGTGTAGTTTCCTGGTGTAGTTTCCTTGTGTAGTTTCCTTATGTCGTTTCCTTGTGTAGTTTCCTTATGCAGTTTCCTTGTGTAGTTTCCTTGTGTAGTTTCCTTATGTAGTTTCCTTGTGTAGTTTCCATGTGTAGTTTCCTTGTGTAGTTTCCTTGTGTAGTTTCCTTGTGTAGTTTCAGTGTAATTTCAGTGTAGTTTCCTTGTGTCGTTTCCTTGTGTAGTTTCCTTGTGTAGTTTTATTGTGTAGTTTCCTTGTGTAGTTTCCTTGTGTAGTTTCCTTGTGTAGTTTCAGTGTAATTTCAGTGTAGTTTCCTTGTGTCGTTTCCTTGTGTAGTTTCCTTGTGTAGTTTTATTGTGTAGTTTCAGTGTAGTTTTCCTAGTTAGTTAGTATGATGCAGCTAGAAGACTCACTCTCAAGCTAGCTTCTAACATGACACTGCCCCAAGCGATTAATAACATTATCTTCTGTAATGCTTCCATCTGGTGTCTCCACCCTAACCCTTTCTTTTCACTTCACTCATAACAACCCTACTGAGCATGACATTTGTCTTCACACTGCTTTAGGAGCCTCAGCTGACCTACAGGGTCCTGGTCTGTTCAGCAGCTGATCTACAGGGTCCTGGTCTGTTCAGCAGCTGATCTACAGGGTCCTGGTCTGTTCAGCAGCTGATCTACAGGGTCCTGGTCAGCAGCTTATCTACAGGGTCCTGGTCTGGTCAGCAGCTGATCTACAGGGTCCTGGTCTGTTCATCAGCTGATCTACAGGGTCCTGGTCTGTTCAGCAGCTGATCTACAGGGTCCTGGTCTGGTCAGCAGCTGATCTACAGGGTCCTGGTCTGGTCAGCAGCTGATCTACAGGGTCCTGGTCTGGTCAGCAGCTGATCTACAGGGTCCTGGTCTGTTCAGCAGCTGACCTACAGGGTCCTGGTCTGTTCAGCAGCTGATCTACAGGGTCCTGGTCTGGTCAGCAGCTGATCTACAGGGTCCTGGTCTGGTCAGCAGCTGATCTACAGGGTCCTGGTCTGTTCAGCAGCTGATCTACAGGGTCCTGGTCTGGTCAGCAGCGGATCTACAGGGTCCTGGTCTGGTCAGCAGCTGATCTACAGGGTCCTGGTCTGTTCAGCAGCTGATCTACAGGGTCCTGGTCTGGCCAGCAGCTGATCTACAGGGTCCTGGTCAGCAGCTGACCTACAGGGTCCTGGTCTGTTCAGCAGCTGATCTACAGGGTCCTGGTCTGGTCAGCAGCTGATCTACAGGGTCCTGGTCTGGTCAGCAGCTGATCTACAGGGTCCTGGTCTGTTCAGCAGCTGATCTACAGGGTCCTGGTCTGTTCAGCAGCTGATCTACAGGGTCCTGGTCTGGTCAGCAGCTGATCTACAGGGTCCTGGTCTGGTCAGCAGCTGATCTACAGGGTCCTGGTCTGTTCAGCAGCTGATCTACAGGGTCCTGGTCTGGTCAGCAGCGGATCTACAGGGTCCTGGTCTGGTCAGCAGCTGATCTACAGGGTCCTGGTCTGTTCAGCAGCTGATCTACAGGGTCCTGGTCTGGCCAGCAGCTGATCTACAGGGTCCTGGTCTGGCCAGCAGCTGATCTACAGGGTCCTGGTCAGCAGCTGATCTACAGGGTCCTGGTCTGGCCAGCAGCTGATCTACAGGGTCCTGGCCAGCAGCTGATCTACAGGGTCCTGGTCTGTTCAGCAGCTGATCTACAGGGTCCTGGTCAGCAGCTGACCTACAGGATCCTGGCCAGCAGCTGATCTACAGGGTCCTTGCCAGCAGCTGACCTACAGGATCATATTTCCCAACAGCCTCTGTCCATATTGTTTAAGAATGGAGGGTCTGAATGCTAGAGCCTTTATATATTAAGAGGATTTAAAACGGACTCTCAGTTTACACGGCCAGGGCTGTTGACTCTCAGTTTACAAGCCATCTGTTGTAAGACCAGCTAAAATCAGCACTGAACTAAAGTCCAAGATGTAACAAGATCGGTGGTGAGATCATGAAGCAAAATCTGTCAAAATAGACAGTGTTTCCCAACTATGTTTAGTGCTCAGTCAGAAAATATATATTGCATGACAGTTCTTAAAACCGTAGCCTGTTGAAATCGGTCTTTCTCAATGTTTCGCTCACAATGTTGCCAAGTAATTGGGGATGGAGCTCAGAGGGACATGGTGTGGCGTCTGGTTACTAGTGTAGTTACTAGTGTGGTTACTAGTGTGGTTACTAGTGGAAGCCACAATGTCAGTGGTCTACCTCTTCTCTTGTGTCACTATAAGACTCCCTCTACTTGCGACACTGGCTGTGGGTTTGTGTGTGTGTGCATGCTTGAGTGCGTGTGTGTGTGCGTGTGTGTGTATGTGCGTGCGTCCGCCACGTGTGTGTATTTGTGTGGGTGTGTGTGCATGTGTGTGGTGTGTGTGTGTGTGTTCTGTCACTTAGCAAGTCTTCCTTCCTGTATTTGCAACGCGTCATCAGCTTGTTTTAATGGTCACGCTGCACCCTTCCATCTGTACACCATGAACCCTGAGGCTGGTCACGCTGCACCCTTCCATCTGTACACCATGAACCTAGAGAGTGGTCACGCTGCACCCTTCCATCAGTACACCATGAACCCTGAGGCTGGTCACGCTGCACCCTTCCATCAGTACACCATGAACCCTGAGGCTGGTCACGCTGCACCCTTCCATCAGTACACCATGAACCAAAGAGTGGAAAGAATGTGTCTTTTAACTGTAAATGTGTCCATGAAATTACAAGGCTTCCTTCCCAACATTTCATTGGAGATATTATTTCAACAAGCCACAGAGAAATTACGAGTACTTATGAAGGAGTACAAATCTACGATTTGGGTATTTTGTCAAGCAGAGAGCGATTAAACAGCTTAATTTATTGTGACATGTACAAGACCCAAATCAATTCCTGTCCCTGTTTCTAAAAGTTGAAGTTGTTTTTGTTGACAGATTCGTTTTTTCACAGGCGTTTTCTTTATTTCATTTCCCATGTTGATCTTTAACTAAATATTATTGTGAATTCAACCCTTTTTATTGACGATAACCAATTACTTGAATGTAACTAAGTGATCATCTTTGTGGTGTTATTGCTGCTTATTGACCGCTACGCTCATTTGGGGGTGTTTATATTTGTCCTGTTACACACAAGTGTGTAATGGAAATGTGTATTTTTG
>NW_028162722.1:0-16217 GCF_964263955.1 Coregonus lavaretus | reverse complement strand
TGTGTTTTATAGGCCAGATCAGTCTCTATGGGTTGGTCACACCAGTGGGGATTTCACACTCTTCTTAATAGAGAGGTGGACAAAAGAAGGCTGCTATTTCACTGGAACAAGTGTGACTGTTAAGTGTACTTGTGCCAAACATCATAAAATCAACACCTTATTCACAAATTGTCTCACAGAAAGAGTGTAGGGCAGCGATCATCAACTAGATTCAGCCATGGGTGATTTTTTCTTGAGAGGATGGTCAGGGGGCCGGAACATAATTACAAATAATTTGTAAACTGCAAATTGAAAATAAGCCAAACCAGATATAATATTTGACTAAAACATAATCATTTCAAACCTTGATACATTTGTATACGATCACGTGTCTCTCTATTATGCGTGAGAATACTTGGGAACAGATTTCTTAAATTAAAATCACTTAGAGCTGATTTCCTGGTGTTTTACAGTCTAAAATGTCCAACAATTAATATAATTTTATTTTTAGCTCAGAAAACTTTGGGGGACAAATAAAACTACCCGGGGGCCGCCAGTTGGGCCAGTTGGGGAAACCTATTGTAAGGTGTCCGATCAAAAACACATATTTTGACCAATTGGTAAAATAATATGTTAATTAGGTAGATAATCCTCAAAGCAAACCAATGGTCCAAACCTCATGTCTCTATCATATAATCCGTTCAAAAGGTATTGGAATTTTTACCCTTGTAGGATGGCCAGAATTAGGGTGAGTATATCAATGGAGGCCAGAAAAAAAAGTGGTAAAAAATCTGGAAAATTGCATCACGTCAGCTAGGCTGGATTCTGTGCAAGAATTAAAGGAAATATTCACCCTTTTTGAATGTTATATTGTTGTTGTGCATCTCTGAGCAATGTCCTATCTATTCCCTGGGTCATTTCATGTTTTCATGTGTATCTGAGCTATTGCCGTTCAAGCAGGCAATTCAGCCGGTATGATGTTGTATTGTGATAAAGTCACTCTCACTACACAGGAAGTTAATAGGAATACGACTTTTAGATCGTCAAAACCTCTATCATAAATGTCAGATTTCAATACTGGCCGATGTCATAACGCGGGAGGTGGTCTTCTCTCGAATGAGCCATGGATCATATTTTTGCGATATTTCTACCTCGAGAAATTTGTAATTTAACAGAGGGTCCACCACATTTCTCCTATTTGTCTGCCTCTTCAGTCCATGGTGCATTGCATGCAGTCGGGGCTGCTGAGGGGAAGACGGCTCATAAGAAATGTCTGGAACGAGCGAATGGAATGGCATCAAACCATGTGTTTGATGTATCTGATACCATTCCATCTATTCCACTCCAGCCATTACCACGAGCCCGTCCTCCCCAAATAAGGTGCTACCACCCTCCTGTGATTGCATGGTGCTGTTGCATGGCCATTGTGAATGTCAGACTGCACTCTGCGAGGCACATCAATCTGCAGGTTGAACATGGTGAGATTGTAGACTCCTAAATTGTTTAGATGATTTTACAGCTAACTAGCTACTTCACATGCTGATATTGACTTTGGTATTATTGTGTGTAGCTACGTTTGCTAGCTACTGTAGCTAGCTAGCTAGCTAGCCAGCCAGCCCATAGAAAGAGCATTGCATTGTGGGTTTTGTAGTCAACTTGAGCTGCAAAAGATTTCCACAACAATTTTCACGTTGCTACCAACCTTATTATAATGACAAAATGAAATATTTTCTCACAAAAAATATTGTCCTCACATATTAGTGTTATTTAACACTGTACATTTTAATTTTAATTTTTTATCCCAGCCCCCGTCCCCGCAGGAGGCCTTTTGGTAGGTCGTCATTGTAAATAAGAATTTGTTCTTAACTGACTTGCCTAGTTAAATAAAGGTTAAATAAAATTAAAATTAAAAAAAATATATAGGAATTAGTAGTTTTTCTTTTAAGGCTAATGGCTACCTGACAAGCTCACTTTCCCGTTGAACTCGTCATCTTTCTTCTCGAATCCGGAGGACATACCTTATAGAGGTAAGATGGATATCGATTTTGAGACATGACATGTCTTATTTTTATATTTTAGTATACACTTTTCATATTCATTCAAAATTCCTGTTATTTTTTAAAGATTTCTCACAAAACCAAGCATATCGCTGTGAAATGTCAATGGAGCACTGAGCGTATACCGAACTTTTATTTTCAAAACCTTTTACATTTCAATCAGCTCATGTCATGATAATTTAGCTTTTTGCGACCCGCGGAAACAATTTTAAAGACGATGACCACAAAATGTAAAACCTCGGTCCTTATTATCGGATGTATTAGGTTACGAAATCTGACTTTTTGCATATAATGTTAACATTTTATCTGAATTTTCACATGTCCCATTTTTGGAACACTTCAAATGATCACATTTTCACGTGTAGTTTAATGTTATCACATTATGATTTACATGTTGTCACATAATATCACATTAACTTAACAACTCAGCAAAAAAAAGAAACGTCATCTCACTGTCAACTGAGTTTATTTTCAGCAAACTTAACATGTGTAAATATTTGTATGAACATAACAAGATTCAACAACTGAGACATAAACTGAACAAGTTCCATAGACATGTGACTAACAGAAATTGAATAATGTGTCCCTGAACCAAGGGGGGGTCAAAATCAAAAGTAACAGTCAGTATCTGGTGTGGCCACCAGCTTCATTAAGTACTGCAGTGCATCTCCTCCTCATGGACTACACCAGATTTGCCAGTTCTTGCTGTGAGATGTTACCCCACTCTTCCACCAAGGCACCTGCAGGTTCCCGGACATTTCTGGGGGGAATGGCCCTAGCCCTCACCCTCCGATCCAACAGGTCCCAGACGTGCTCAATGGGATTGAGATCCGGGCTCTTCGCTGGCCATGGCAGAACACTGACATTCCTGTCTTGCAGGAAATCACGCACAGAACGAGCAGTACGGCTAGTGGCATTGTCATGCTGGAGGGTCATGTCAGGATGAGCCTGCAGGAAGGGTACCACATGAGGGAGGAGGATGTCTTCCCTGTAACACACAGCGTTGAGATTGCCTGCAATGACAACAAGCTCAATCCAATGATGCTGTGACACACCGCCCCAGACCATGACGGACCCTCCACCTCCAAATCAATCCCGCTCCAGAGTACAGGCCTCGGTGTAACGCTCATTCCTTCGACGATAAACGCAAATCCGACCATCACCCCTGGTGAGACAAAACCACGACTCGTCAGTGAAGGGCACTTTTTGCCAGTCCTGTCTGGTCCAGCGACAGTGGGTTTGTGCCCATAGGCGACGTTGTTGCCGGTGATGTCTGGTGAGGACCTGCCTTACAGGTAGGCCTCAGTCCAGCCTCTCTCAGCCTATTGCGGACAGTCTGAGCACTGATGGAGGGATTGTGCATTCCTGTTGTTGTTATTGCCATCCTGTACCTGTCCCGCAGGTGTGATGTTCGGATGTACCGATCCTGTGCAAGTGTTGTTACACGTGGTCTGCCACTGCGAGGACGATATGCTGTCCGTCCTGTCTCCCTGTAGGCATCTCACAGTACGGACATTGCAATTTATTGCCCTGGCCACATCTGCAGTCATCATGCCTCCTTGCAGCATGCCTAAGGCACGTTCACACAGATGAGTAGGGACCCTGGGCATCTTTCTTTTGGTGTTTTTCAGAGTCAGTAGAAAGGCCTCTTTAGTGTCCTAAGTTTTCATAACTGTGACCTTAATTGCCTACCGTCTGTAAGCTGTTAGTGTCTTAACGACCGTTCCACAGGTGCATGTTCATTAATTGTTTATGGTTCATTGAACAAGCAACAGTGTTTAAACCCTTTACAATGAAGATCTGTGCAGTTATTTTCATTTTTACGAATTATCTTTGAAAGACAGGGTGCTGAAAAAGGGACTTTTTTTTTGCTGAGTTTATAATATCATGTGATCACATGAAAAGGTGTTTTTTGAACAATTCATATGAAATGAAAAATGTATGTGTTTTTTCCCTAATGGATGTTAGAGAAAGACTCCACTGAATGATTCAGAACATCAAAAATCATATTTGTCTTCGTAAAATGTATTTTATAACATAAGTGAGATTTCATCACCAAAGTGCGTTTTCACCCACTCTGTGCAGAGTGGGTGGACACCCTAAAGAATGCTGCTGATCTAGGATCAGTTTTGCCTTTTATTATTAATCATAATGAATGATGAGGACCTGGTCCTAGATCAGTACCAGCTTTGTGAATACACGCCCTTGTCTATTCTCCAGCCTAATATTTGTGTCGGAATATTGTACAATGAAAACAATATGCTACTGAGTGTGTTTGTATGTGTGTGTGTGTATCAGAATATTGTGTAAAACAACAGCCTAGTCCCTCCACTCCAGTGTAAATGAAATGGTTTCTCCACAGGTATCACTTCTGAAAGCCCTCACATGATAGATTTTGATTATTCCACATGAATCATGAATTGCTGGACACAACGGCCGGTTGACCACCTCACAGCGCACACACACACACCACAAATGAATAGACACACACACACACAAACACACACACACCTCACAGCCAGCGGTAGTCCGCCACAATAATAATAATAATCCGTCCAGTGATTGGACTCAACAGTGTGTGATGATGAATATTGGGCCCACCGCTGAGTGTGACTGGTCAGCACTGCTACAATACATCACAATGACCATGAAAGAGCCTAATCAAAACATCAATAATCCAGCCTATAAAAGAGCCTTTTTGATGGCCGGGTGATTGTCCCAATTCATGCCTCTCTCTCCACTGCATCACATCGATAAAACCCACAACAAAGAGAGAAAATACAGCGCCGTATGGCTCAGTGTGTGACTGTGAGCGCGGAGTGAGTGAAGAAGAGAAAGACCTGCGTGTGTGTGTGTGTGTGCCTCTCCTTTGTTTCTCCCACCTGGTGGCTATGCAAACAGAGCTAAGACAGGAGCACCTGGACTGATGGTCAATTGGTTCCTAGTCCTATTTTGAGGCTGAGCACGTTCTCCCATCCAGCAGAGGAGAAGACAAACAGTAACCAGGCAGTAACCAGCAGCTAGGGGAGGCGGGGTGGGGATGGCAGCACTAACACACTCCTGGATTTGCATTTGGAGCCAGCGCCAGGTGTGTTTCAGTATAGAGATAAGACTATAGAGAGGTTCATGTCATAGATCATGTCATAGATCCCCAATGCTCCAGAATGGAACAATTTGTCAGCCATCTTACTAGGGGATCGCTCTGTCTCTATCTGGGCACACAGAGATATGGTCCATAACTCTTTCAATAGCCTCTATTGTAAGTAAGCGTTTCACTGTTAGTTTACACCTGCTGTTTACAAACCATATGACAAATACAATTTTATTTGACTTGATAATTCTTCCTTGAGATTATCATAGCCCCTTTGTATTGGGCTCTATAGCCTTCAGTTGATGCAGTGTTTGATAGTGGTGCACACATGTCAACTGTGTTATTCTGTTTGAAAAGGCAGTGCTATTGATCAATGTTCCCTCAACATTTTTTGGGCACTGAGCAAATTTCAGGTCTTGAACGTTGTGAAAATTCTGTGCAACTTGCAGCGCGCGTTTACTGTGACCACTGAGGCTGTACCTGCTTTAAGTTATAGTTTTAACAGTGGCCATGTAGGCTAGTGGCTATTTGATCATAATGTAGGCCTACCAGTGGCCTACCATCAAAAACAATGGAGAAAATGCATCCCATAACATTTTAACATGGAAATATATGTTCTATCATTCAGCCTACAGTAGCAGGCATGTGTGGTGTTCAATGTAGGCCTACATTCCATGAGACTTTTGAAAAAACATGCAGGGCTTGACATTAACATGTTTATCCACTTGACCTTCAGACAAGGAGGTGACAATTTTTTTTGTGTTTGATGCAAGAAACCACTTTATAAAATAAAATGCATTATTTTTCCCATACCATTATTACAGAGAATCAGACAAATTATGCTACCCTCTGCCTATTGGCTAATTAGCTTATTCAAGCCTGTCTCAAAATACAACACTGCCCCTTTAAGGCAAAAAAAAATGCTTTTTACCTGACTCGCTTTTCAAAGATGTCTAGAAATGTACACGTTTTGTGCTCTTGTAGGAAGCAATCACTCCCCTATTGCTGACTACAAATGATCTATAACTGGGCTAATAACTCACTAACTAGCTAAGGATATGAACAAAATGTGCACACGTGGCTACATGCAGCTCTCGCTTTGATAAAAAAAAAAGCACATCTACTCACAACCGCACACGCTGTAAACACAGTTCAGTTCAAAGTACATGGCACAGATCCATAAATGGCAATCGTCTATTTGCCTACTGCACGGAAAACCCAGCCAACTGTATACTATACTGGAAAGATGGCGCCGGAGGGTATGGCTGCCGTTTTATGGAGGGGATGGCTGCCGTTTTATGGAGGGGATGGCTGCCGTTTTATGGAGGGGATGGCTGCCGTTTTATGGAGGGTATGGCTGCCGTTTTATGGAGGGGATGGCTGCCGTTTTATGGAGGGTATGGCTGCCGTTTTATGGAGGGGATGGCTGCCGTTTTATGGAGGGTATGGCTGCCGTTTTATGGAGGGGATGGCTGCCGTTTTATGGAGGGTATGGCTGCCGTTTTATGGAGGGGATGGCTGCCGTTTTATGGAGGGGATGGCTGCCGTTTTATGGAGGGGATGGCTGCCGTTTTATGTTTTTTCGCAATGTTTGTAACTTATTTTGTACATAATGTTGCTGCTACCGTCTCTTATGACCGAAAAAGAGCTTCTGGACATCAGAACAGCGATTACTCACCTTGAAATGGAGAAAGAGACGGAGATGTCGCGGAAGGAGATCGGGGTTCCTGATAAGGAGCTGGCAACGAGTGGCTAATCTGCCTTTGCCATCGATACTATTGGCCAACGTACAATCGCTTGATAATAAAGTGGATGAACTAGAAGCACGTATATCCTACCAACAGGACATTAAAAACTGTAATATCTTATGTTTCACTGAGTCGTGGCTGAACGACGACATGAATAACATACAGCTGGCGGGTGATACACTGTATCGGCAGGATACAACAGCAGCCTCTGGTAAGACAAGGGGTGGCGGTCTATGTATATTTGTAAACAACAGCTGGTGCACGATATCTAAGGAAGTCTCTAGGTTTTGCTCGCCTGAGGTAGACTTTCTCATGATAAGCTGTAGACCACACTATCTACCAAGAGAGTTTTCATCTATATTCTTCGTAGCTGTCTATTTACCACCACAAATCGATGCTGGCACTAAGACCGCACTCAATGAGCTGTATACGGCCATAAGCAAACAGGAAAACGCTCATCCAGAGGTGGCACTCCTAGTGGCTGGGGACTTTAATACAGGGAAACTTAAATCCATTTTACCTAATTTCTAACAGCATGTTAAATGTGCAACCAGAGGGAAAAAAAACTCTAGACCACCTTTACTCCACACACAGAGACGCGTACAAAGCTCCCCCTCGCCCTCCATTTGGCAAATCTGACCATATTTATATGCTCCTGATTCCTGCTTAAAAGCAAAAACTAAAGCAGGAAGCACCGGTGACTCTGTCAATAGAAAAGTGGTCAGATGAAGCAGATGCTAAGCTACAGGACTGTTTTGCTAGCACAGACTGGAATATGTTCTGATGGCATTGAGGAGTACACCACATCAGTCATTGGCTTCATCAATAAGTGCATCGATGACGCCGTCCCCACAGTGACCGTACGTACATACCCCAACCAGAAGCCATGGATTACAGGCAACATCCGCACTGAGCTAAAGGGTAGAGCTGCCGCTTTCAAGGATCAGGACTCTAACCCGGAAGCTTATAAGAAATCCCGCTATGCCCTCCGACGAACCATCAAACAGGCAAAGTGTCAATACAGGACTAAGATCAAATCGTACTACACCGGCTTCGACGCTCGTCGGATGTGGCAGGGCTTGCAAACCATTATAGACTACAAAGGGAGGCACAGTCGCGAGCTGCCTAGTGACATGAGCCTACCAGATGAGCTAAATTACTCGCTTCGAGGCAAGAAACACTGAAACATGCATGAGAGCATCAGCTGTTCCGGACGACTGTGAGATCACGCTCTCCGTAGTTGATGTGAGTAAGACCTTTAAACAGGGCCAGACGGATTACCAGGACGTGTACTCCGCATGCGATGACCAACTGGCAAGTGTCTTCACTAACATTTCCAACCTCTCCCTGTCTGAGTCTGTAATACCAACATGTTTCAAGCAGACCACCATAGTCCCCTGTGCCCAATAACACTAAGGTAACCTGCCTAAATGACTACCGACCCGTAGCACTCACGTCTGTAGTCATGAAGTGCTTTGAAAGGCTGGTCATGGCTCACATCAACACCATTATCTCAGAAACCCTAGACCCAGTCCAATTTGCATACCGCCCCAACAGATCCACAGATGATGCAATCTCTATTGCACTCCACACTGCCCTTTCACACCTGGACAAAAGGAACACCTATGTGAGAATGCTATTCATTGACTAGAGCTCAGCGTTCAACACCATAGTGCCCTCAAAGCTCATCAACAAGCTAAGGACCCTGGGACTAAACACCTCCCTCTGCAACTGGATCCTGGACTTCCTGACGTGCCGCCCCCAGGTGGTAAGGGTAGGTAACAACACATCCGCCACGCTGATCCTCAACACGGGGGTCCCTCAGGGGTGCGTGCTCAATCCCCTCCTGTACTCGCTGTTCACTCATGACTGCATGGCCAGGCACAACTCCAACACCATCATTAAGTTTGCCGATGACACAACAGTGGTAGGCCTAATCACCGACAACGACGAGACAGCCTATAGGGAGGAGGTCAGAGACCTGGCCGTGTGGTGCCAGGACAACAACCTCTCCCTCAACGTGATCAAGACAAAGGAGATGATTGTGGACTACAGGAAAAAGAAGAGGACCGAGCACGCCCCCATTCTCATCGACGGGGCTGTAGTGTAGCAGGTTGAGAGCTTCAAGTTCCTTGGTGTCCACATCACCAACAAACTAACATGGTCCAATCACACCAAGACAGTCGTAAAGAGGGCACGACAAAACCTATTCCCCCTCAGGAGTCCTCAGATCCTCAAAAGGTTCTACAGCTGCACCATCGAGAGCATCCTGACTGGTTGCATCACTGCCTGGTATGGCAACTGCTCGGCCTTCGACCGTAAGGCGCTACAGAGGGTAGTTCGTACAGCCCAGTACATCACTGGGGCCAAGCTTCCTGCCATCCAGGACCTCTATACCAGGCAGTGTCAGAGGAGGGCCCTAAAAATGGTCAAAGACTCCAGCCACCCTAGTCATAGACTGTTCTCTCTGCTACCACACGGCAAGCGGTACCAGAGCGCCAAGTCTAGGTCCCTCTTTTGCGCTGCTGCTACTCTCTGTTTATAATCTATGCCTAGTCACTTTAATAACTCTACCTACATGTACATATTACCTAAATTACCTCGACTAACTGGTGCCCCTGCACATTGACTCTGTGCCGGTACCCCCTGTATATATCCTCGCTATAATTATTTTACTATTGTTATTTTACTGCTGCTCTTTAATTATTTGTTACTTTTATTTCTTATTTTTTGGGGGTATTCTTTCTTAAAACTGCATTGTTGGTTAAGGGCTTGTAAGTAAGCATTTCACAGTAAGGTCTACACCTGTTGTATTCGGCGCATGTGACAAATAAAATGTGATTTGATTATCCGTTTCGTCTTTCAGCCACGACTCGGTGAAACATAAGATATTACAATTTTTAATGTTCCGTTGGTAGGATAGTCTCAAACGGAGCTCATCAAGTTTATTCTCCAGTGATTGCACGTTGGCCAATAGAACGGATGGTATAGGTGGGTTACCCACTCGCCGACGAATTCTCACAAGGCATCCCGATCTCCGCCCCATGTACAGTGGGGAGAACAAGTATTTGATACACTGCCGATTTTGCAGGTTTCCCTACTTACAAAGCATGTAGAGGTCTGTAATTTTTATCATAGGTACACTTCAACTGTGAGAGACGGAATCTAAAACAAAAATTCAGAAAATCACATTGTATGATTTTTAAGTAATTAATTTGCATTTTATTGCATGACATAAGTATTTGATACATCAGAAAAGCAGAACTTAATATTTGGTACAGAAACCTTTGTTTGCAATTACAGAGATCATACGTTTCCTGTAGGTCTTGACCAGGTTTGCACACACTGCAGCAGGGATTTTGGCCCACTCCTCCATACAGACCTTCTCCAGATCCTTCAGGTTTCGGGGCTGTCGCTTGGCAATACGGAATTTCAGCTCCCTCCAAAGATTTTCTATTGGGTTCAGGTCTGGAGACTGGCTAGGCCACTCCAGGACCTTGAGATGCTTCTTACGGAGCCACTCCTTAGTTGCCCAGGCTGTGTGTTTCAGGTCGTTGTCATGCTGGAAGACCCAGCCACGACCCATCTTCAATGCTCTTACTGAGGGAAGGATGTTGTTGGCCAAGATCTCGCGATACATGGCCCCATCCATCCTCCCCTCAATACGGTGCAGTCGTCCTGTCCCCTTTGCAGAAAAGCATCCCCAAAGAATGATGTTTACACCTCCATGCTTCACGGTTGGGATGGTGTTCTTGGGGTTGTACTCATCCTTCTTCTTCCTCCAAACACGGTGAGTGGAGTTTAGACCAAAAAGCTCTATTTTTGTCTCATCAGACCACATTACCTTCTCCCATTCCTCCTCTGGATCATCCAGATGGTCATTGGCAAACTTCAGACGGGCCTGGACATGCGCTGGCTTAAGCAGGGGGACCTTGCGTACGCTGCAGGATTTTAATCCATGACGGTGTAGTGTGTTACTAATGGTTTTCTTTGAGACTGTGGTCCCAGCTCTCTTCAGGTCATTGACCAGGTCCTGCAGTGTATCCTGGGCTGATCCCTCACCTTCCTCATGATCATTGATGCCCCACGATGTGAGATCTTGCATGGAGCCCCAGACTGAAGGTGATTGACCGTCATCTTGAACTTCTTCCATTTTCTAATAATTGCGCCAACAGTTGTTGCCTTCTCACCAAGCTGCTTGCCTATTGTTCTGTAGCCCATCCCAGCCTTGTGCAGGTCTACAATTTTATCCCTGATGTCCTTACACAGCTCTCTGGTCTTGGCCATTGTGAAGAGGTTGGAGTCTGTTTGATTGAGTGTGTGGACAGGTGTCTTTTATACAGGTAACGAGTTCAATAGTCGTTAATAGAGGTAATGAGTGGAGAACAGGAGGGCTTCTTAAAGAAAAACTAACAGGTCTGTGAGAGCCGGAATTCTTACTGGTTGGTAGGTGATCAAATACTTATGTCATGCAATAACATGTCAATTCATTACTTAAAAATCATACAATGTGTTTTTTTTTCTCTCACAGTTGAAGTGTACCTATGATAAAAATTACAGACCTCTACATGCTTTGTAAGTAGGAAAACCTGCAAAATCGGCAGTGTATCAAATACTTGTTCTCCCCACTGTACCGCCGTCTTTTCTTCACACGAATGACGAGGATTTGGGCCTGGTCTCGGAGAAACAGTATATCCTTCACGTTGTTATTTTATTGTGTTGCTTTTTATTTTTATTTTTATTTTTTACTTTAGTTTATTTAGTAAATATTTTCTTAACTCTATTTCTTGAACTGCATTGTTGGTTAAGGCCTTGTAAGTAAGCATTTCACGGTAAAGTCTATACTTGTTGTATTCGGCGCATGTGACAAATACATTTTGATTTGATTTGATTTTTAGATTACGGGCTGAGTAGTGTGTGTCAATGCAATAGAATCCTACTCCGATGCGTTCTGCCTACAACAAAATGTATTGCATAGTATGTTTTGTTTCGGTATGTTGCATTGAAAGTGGCTAATATTGCGTTGATTCGATCACAATTGCGACAGTAAAGGGAAACGTTGATAATGTTAACAGGGAAAACTTTCAATTTCTGAGTCATAATGCATGCCAATATCTACCGCTCAGAGATTTTTTTTTACATGACTTATAAAACGTAAGCCTATGCAACATTAAGCAATTAAAAACGGTACTGTGGCAATACATTATAACCACATATTGGCTTTGCTTGAATTGCCCAATGCATTGTTGTTCGGGGCATTTTTCAAAATTTGAGGTAGGCTATATGATCACACCGGTAATAGATCCGTTGTTTTATTACTTGTGAGGCACAGCCGAGTGAGCATACTTTCAATAATTTGCCTTTTATTTTTATTTTACTGGGCTGATGGTGCCTGCATCTGATGGTCAGTCACTTGGCTCTGTCATATCCTCACATGGCCTCTCCTATCATTGCTACGCTGACGATACACAACTAATCTTCTCCTTTCCCCCTTCTGATAACCAGGTGGCGAATCGCATCTCTGCATGTCTGGCAGACATATCAGTATGGATGACGGATCACCACCTCAAGCTGAACCTTGGCAAGACGGAGCTGCTCTTCCTCCCGGAGAAGGACTGCCCGTTCCATGATCTCGCCATCACGGTTGACAACTCCGTTGTGTCCTCCTCCCAGAGTGCGAAGAGCCTTGGCGTGACCCTGGACAATACCCTGTCGTTCTCCGCTAACATCAAGGCGGTGACCCGATCCTGCAGGTTCATGCTCTACAACATTCGGAGAGTACGACCCTGCCTTACACAGGAAGCGGCACAGGTCCTAATCCAGGCACTTGTCATCTCCCGTCTGGATTACTGCAACTCGCTGTTGGCTGGGCTCCCTGCCTGTGCCATTAAACCCCTACAACTCATCCAGAATGCCGCAGCCCGTCTGGTGTTCAACCTTCCCAAGTTCTCTCACGTCACCCCGCTCCTCCGCACACTCCACTGGCTTCCAGTTGAAGCTCGCATCTGTTACAAGACCATGGTGCTTGCCTATGGAGCTGTGAGGGGAACGGCACCTCCGTACCTTCAGGCTCTGTTCAGTCCCTACACCCAAACGAGGGCATTGCGTTCATCCACCTCTGGCCTGCTGGCTCCCCTTCCTCTGCGGAAGCATAGTTCCCGCTCAGCCCAGTCAAAACTGTTCGCTGCTCTGGCACCCCAATGGTGGAACAAGCTCCCTCACGACGCCAGGACAGCGGAGTCACTCACCACCTTCCGGAGACATTTGAAACCCCACCTCTTTAAGGAATACCTGGGATAGGATAAAGTAATCCTTCTACCCCCCCCCTCTTAAAAAAAATTTGTAAAGTGGTTATCCCACTGGTTATAGGGTGAATGCACCAATTTGTAAGTCGCTCTGGATAAGAGCGTCTGCTAAATGACGTAAATGTAAAAATGTAAATGTCAGTCTCAGCAGTGGGAAAGAGCAGCAGACTGAGGGTCCGCCTCTCAACATCCCTCCGCTCTCCCTTTCCTCCACTGACACTGACCAAAAAGGGACACTGTCTTCCAGCTGATGGCGAAACTCGAGTCGAACCGCATTTTTTCTGCCTCATGCACAAATTCATGTTGTTACTCCCATGAACAGAGAAAGCTAAATATTCCTTGATATTAAAAAAGACCCAAGCCGCTAATAATAACAACAACGCAAGCCTATAGAAACACTTTCCTACTCATTCATTACTGCTGCAGTGCTTGTTGTAGCGCTGAGTGGAAATAGGAATAACACTCATTTTATGGCTTATAAAAGTGTTGAATACAAAGTGTTGACAGAGCTGAGTAAGAATTTAAACAGGAATTCACTCATAAAATCAGCAGCTCTTTGCTGTATTCGTTGACAGTCTCTCTCTAGTCATGGTTTTAAATGTTTTGAAATCTCACAGTACTAATTTTGCTGTAGATTCCTTATGCCTGCAACGTTACTGCAAATACAGTAATCTGAGCCATCCGATTGGCCAGCGGTAGGCCTATAGTGCACTTGATTTGCTCTCTGAGCCCGCCGGGAAGGCAGAGTTTGTACCTTCAGACAGATTAAATGGATTGAAATGGCAACAGTTCGCCTACCCGGCGCGCAGGGCAGCTGAATCGGGTGCACCTACCGCCAACAGCCCGAGACAAATAAAAAGATGTTAACAGAAATGTTTGGCAATCGACTAGGAATACCTTGGAGATCGACCAGTCAATGGCGATCGACCGGTTGGTGACCACCACTCTAGAAGGTTGAGTGAAGTTCAATCTCGTGCTTCTCTCTGTGGGCTAATAGTTTTTATTTTATTTTTATATATTTTAGTTCATTTTTCTCCCCAATGTTTCGTGATATCCAATTGGTAGTTACAGTCTTGTCCCATCGCTGCAACTCCTGTACGGACTCGGGAGAGGCGAAGGTCGAGAGCCATGCGTCCTCCGAAACACGACCCTGCCAAGCCGCACTGCTTCTTGACACGATGCTCGCTTAACCGGAAGTCAGCCGCACCATGTGTCGGAGGAAACACCGTAAAGCTGGCGACCGAAGTCAGCGTGCATGTGCCCGGCCCGCCACAAGGAGTCGCAAGTGCGTGATGGGACAAGGACATCCCAGCCAACCAAACCCTCCCCTAAGCTGGACGACGCTGGGCCAATTGTGCACCGTCTCATGGGTCTCCCAGTCGCGGCCGGCTGCAACACAGCCTGGGATCGAACCCAGGTCTGTAGTGACGCCTCTAGCACTGCGATGCAGTACCTTAGACCGCTGCATGAAGCTGTGCGGCAGTCTCGTGGCTACTGCGCAGCTTAGAGGGAATATTGCTATTGATCAAATATAAAACACAGACAGAGGTGTTTCAGGAATATAAGAGAGATTTCATCATGAGACATTTCACATGATTACAACACAAACTCAGCAATATCTCTCTCACACACACACACACACACACACACACACACACACACACACACACACACACGCACACACACCCTAAATACACATCCATGTATCGAAAAGGGCAGGCTCTTCAGCTGAATCTGCTAAAACAGTTCTGACCTTTTCCTTCCATCGCTTTATTGGCCTCCGGCTCTCCTCCACATCATCATGGGTGCGTCCCAAATGACACCCTACTCCCTGTATTTTGCACTACTTATGGAAGTAGTGCACTATATAGGGAAAAGGGTGTCATTTGGGATGCAACACATCACTGTATTATAACTTTATAAATAACTACTACAACACCAAAGACTGACTGACTGCACTGCTACTCCCCTATAGTGCTGAGTAATTAACCAACATTTCTGTTGTTTTTCATTTTTTAAACAACTAATTGAAAGACATCGGTTCAATAATTTGAATTCCATTTCATTGCATTTTTTCCCTGTGAGCTCAATGTACAGTTTCTCTAGAGATAAATCAGATCAAGCCTGAACTGTGTGACGTTGTAGGGAGTTGTAGGGGGTTGTTTACCACAGAAAACATGGCAATTAACTACAATGACCATAATACATTGCGCGCCTACTTGTCCGTTCTGTGTGGGGAGGGTCAGACAAGGAGAGGGAGAGAAGAGACAGAAGAGTGCGCGATCGAGAGGATAGAGAGCAATTGCTTTGCGAGGTATCTCTACCTGAAGATACATGATCTAAGTGATTGATAGTTGGTATTCAGCAGTCAGAAAAGTCATTATTTACTTTGAAGAACTACAAAATAGTGATTTTGTCAGACGGCATAGACAGCAGCTCTATAGAGATGAGATGATGACTTGGAATCAAATAAAACAACTGTAATATACACAACAACTGACATATTTTATTAAAATAAAGTAATGTGAATAAATTATAGTTAATAAGTGATAAGCAGTAATGGGCAGTCACTACCATCATGGGACTTTTATTAATTGTTTTATTCTGTGTTGTTACACATAATGCATAGAGAATTTAAAATCTAAACCGAAACCGTGATTATAAACAAATAATAAAAAAGCACTAATCGCTCAGCACTACACCCCTAACAAACACAGACATTCCTCAATGGCACTGCATGACGACAGACTGACAGATAAGATATCGGGTCACTTTATTTGATCCAGTCAGGGATCTCAATTCTAACAGAAAATCTATTCTATGTGACACAAAATTGCTGTATTGGTGCAACTTTGAGAGAGCCATTCAAGTGAAGACAAAGCTATATCTCCCTAGACACAGGTAGGTGTCGGCAGGGGGAAGGGAAAAGAGGGATGTATGAATCAAATGAAAGAACAGTGGTGAGTGTTTCCAGTCTGTCATGTCAGCGATGATCCAGTACCCTGCAGTCAGCCTGCTCACACACACACAATTACAG
>NW_028162723.1:0-25571 GCF_964263955.1 Coregonus lavaretus | reverse complement strand
AAGGAGAGAGGGAGGGAGACTTTGTAACCTGCATGATGGTATTGAAGAACAGGTGGTTTTAAATCTGTGACTTGGTTATACATATAGAAGCAAAACATGTATTTCCATATGAGGTATACCATATATTCAATAGTCAAAATCTATTAAACGGACACATCCAATACAGAAGGCCTGCATAATGTGTCTAATATTGTTGTATAATAGGGGCAAAATGTGAACTTCTTTCTCAAGTAATCTTTACCACATAAAGAAAATGAAGACACTGTCTTGCAGTGGTTGTCTTTGCTGACTAAACAAATATGTCGAAAGGCTATGCTTGGGATTATATTTTTACACAACAAAGTGAATGCGTTCAACACTGGGAAGAGACGCTGATTAAAGTTGCAACCGAGACACAGACCATGTCCATCCACTCCCTCTACTGTACCTCTCTCTCTCTCAATTCAATTCAATGCAATTTGCTTTATTGGCATGACGTAACAATGTACATATTGCCAAAGCTTACTTTGGAGATTTACAATATTAACATAATAAATAAAAATAATCAATATTGTCAAAGGGACAACAGTAACAACAATAATCAAGGGTAAAAATGACCATACGTTGAACAATAACAATAACAATAAGCATAGAGGACATGTGCAGGTTGGTCTGTCAAACACTGTCCCTCATCTTATGGCAGGCAGCAATGCAGTGCGCTGCCAACCCACAGCTCTCTTTCCTCCCCCAACAGGACGGGTAGCTTATTCTCATCTGAGAGGTCTTTGAAACTTTGAGTAAGGGTTTCACATTTGGGGAAATTACACTCTCTAATTGTTTTATATTTTTGACATTTTGTCAGGAAATGCAGCTCTGTCTCAGGTTCTGCTGTGGTGCATTGGTTGCACAGCCTTTCCTCTACAGGGAGCCAGGTGTTCACTGAGACAGTGCAAGGCTGTGTTCACTGAGCCTGTACTTTGTCAAGGTTTTTCTAAGGTTTTGATCAGTAACTATGGTAAAATAGTTATCCACAGTGTACTGTCGAATTAGGGCCAGGTAGCACTGCATTTTGCTTTGTGCTTGTGCTTGTGCTTCCCAATAAGCAATGTAGTTTTGTTTTGACTATGTTGTAAATTGGTTTATTTTGATTGATTGGATGATCTGGTCCTGAGGCTTCAGTGTGTTAGTAGAACAGGTTTGTGAACTCAGCCCAGGACCAGCTGGATGAGGGGATTATTTTCTTTGCTCAGCTCTTGGCATTACAGGGCTTGGTAATGATATGAGAGGTCACTGTTTATCTAACTCTGCCTAGGTCAGCATCCCGGAGTCGCCTCTTCACTGTTGACGTTGAGACTGGTGTTTTGCGGGTGCTATTTAATGAAGCTGCCAGTTGAGGACCTGTGAGGCGTCTGTTTCTCAAACTAGACACTCTAATGTATTTGTGCACCGGGGCCTCCCACTCCTCTTTCTATTCTGGTTAGAGCCAGTTTGCGCTGTTCTGTGAAGGGAGCACAGCGCTGTACGAGATCTTCAGTTTCTTGGCAATTTCTCGCATGGAATAGCCTTCATTTCTCAGAACAAGAATAGACTGACGAGTTTCAGAAGAAAGTTCTTTGTTTCTGGCCATTTTGATTCTGTAATCGAACCCACAATTGCTGATGCTCCAGATACTCAACTAGTCTCAAGAAGGCCAGTTTTATTGCTTCTTTAATCAGCACAACAGTTTTCAGCTGTGCTAACATAATTGCAAAAGGGTTTTCTAACGATCAATGAACCTTTTAAAATGATCAACTTGGATTAGCAAACACAACGTGTCATTGGAACACAGGACTGATGGTTGCTGATAATGGGCCTCTGTATGCCTATGTAGATACAGTGGGGGAAAAAGTATTTAGTCAGCCACCAATTGTGCAAGTTCTCCCACTTAAAAAGATGAGAGAGGCCTGTAATTTTCATCATAGGTACACGTCAACTATGACAGACAAAATGAGAAAAAAATATCCCGAAAATCACATTGTAGGATTTTTAATGAATTTATTTGCAAATTATGGTGGAAAATAAGTATTTGGTCAATAACAAAAGTTCTCAATACTTTGTTATATACCCTTTGTTGGCAATGACACAGGTCAAACGTTTTCTGTAAGTCTTCACAAGGTTTTCACAAACTGTTGCTGGTATTTTGGCCCATTCCTCCATGCAGATCTCCTCTAGAGCAGTGATGTTTTGGGGCTGTCGCTGGGCAACACGGACTTTCAACTCCCTCCAAATATTTTCTATGGGGTTGAGATCTGGAGACTGGCTAGGCCACTCCAGGACCTTGAATGCTTCTTACGAAGCCACTCCTTCGTTGCCCGGGCGGTGTGTTTGGGATCATTGTCATGCTGAAAGACCCAGCCACGTTTCGTCTTCAATGCCCTTGCTGATGGAAGGAGGATTTCACTCAAAATCTCACGATACATGGCCCCATTCATTCTTTCCTTTACACGGATCAGTCGTCCTGGTCCCTTTGCAGAAAAACAGCCCCAAAGCATGATGTTTCCACCCCCATGCTTCACAGTAGGTATGGTGTTCTTTGGATGCAACTCAGCATTATTTGTCCTCCAAACACGACGAGTTGAGTTTTTACCAAAAAGTTCTATTTTGGTTTCATCTGACATATGACATTCTCCCAATCCTCTTCTGGATCATCCAAATGCACTCTAGCAAACTTCAGACGGGCTGGACATGTACTGGCTTAAGCAGGGGGACACGTCTGGCACTGCAGGATTTGAGTCCCTGGCGGCGTAGTGTGTTACTAATGGTAGGCTTTGTTACTTTGGTCCCAACTCTCTGCAGGTCATTCACTAGGTCCCCCCGTGTGGTTCTGGGATGTTTGCTCACCATTCTTGTGATCATTTTTGACCCCACGGGGTGAGATCTTGCGTGGAGCCCCAGATCGAGGGAGATTATCAGTGGTCTTGTATGTCTTCCATTTCCTAATAATTGCTCCCACAGTTGATTTCTTCAAACCAAGCTGCTTACCTATTGCAGATTCAGTCTTCCCAGCCTGGTGCAGGTCTACAATTTTGTTTCCGGTGTCCTTTGACAGCTCTTTGGTCTTGGCCATAGTGGAGTTTGGAGTGTGACTGTTTGAGGTTGTGGACAGGTGTCTTTTATACTGATAACAAGTTCAAACAGGTGCCATTAACACAGGTACCGAGTGGAGGACAGAGGAGCCTCTTACAAAAGAAGTTACAGGTCTGTGAGAGCCAGAAATCTTGCTTGTTTGTAGGTGACCAAATACTTATTTTCCACCATAATTTGAAAATAAATTCATTAAAAATCCAACAATGTGATTTTCTGGAATTGTTTTTCTCAATTTGTCTGTCATAGTTGACGTGTACCTATGATGAAAATTACAGGCCTCTCTCATCTTTTTAAGTGGGAGAACTTGCACAATTGGTGGCTGACTAAATACTTTTTCCCCCACTGTATTCCATTAAAAATCAGCCGTTTCCAGCTACAATAGCCATTTACAACATTTACAATGTCTACACTGTATTTCTGATCTATTTGATGTTATTTTAATGGACCAAAATATTGCTTGTCTTTCGAAAACAAGGACATTTCTAAGTGACCCCAAACTTTTGAACGGTAGTGTATATTGCGCAAAGGAACACATATTTTTCTGTCAGTACAATATTTTTTTTAAGTTTTAACCAAATGTGATATTTACCCATTTTGAGGGGATCAATTAGATTTTGTAGTTCGGAATTGTATCAAATGATCAATCCTCCAGACTCTCTGCCTCTATTGACAGAGCTGTGTTTCTGTGACGGCACAATTACCTCTCTGTAGCCTGTGGGACAGTGAGTGACAATGTCTGCCTTACACCATGTCTCCTGCAGAATGATGACGTCAACATCTTTAAGATCTTCAGTCCAAAGGTTGATGAGTTTAGGCCCTGAACGTTCAACATGCTAACTGATAGCGATTTCATGTTGCAAAAAGAAAGAATAGCACCGTCAAAAATACAGTAACTTCTAAGTTGTTAAGAGTGAGATAAACAATGGATAACAGCAAACACTTGTTCTCTTTTTCATTTTTTTCTTCTTCCTATTAATTGAACAAGTAAACTTTTAGTACAATAGCTGTGTGTGTGTGTGTGTGTGTGTGTCTGCGATTAGATCAGTTTAATGCAGATCTATTGGAGGAGCTGTTTAATCTCACTCAATCCTACAGAGTTATCCTGTCCTCTGAGGGCCTCCGCGTAGCTGCGCTGGTCCTGCTGTTGTGCCCTGTGGAGGGGAGGGGGGCCAGGTCTGGGCCGGGTGGCTGCCTCTCTGGTCTGGTAGAGGTGGTGGTCTGGTGTGGGGTAGTAGGCTGGGCCCGTCCAGTCTGGCTGTGCCGATGGAGGTGGTGACGCTCTGGTGGTGGGTGGCGCCTGTGGGGTGCGCTGGTTCTGGTGGGGCATTGAGGGGCCCTGGGGCACTCTCTCTCTCTCTCTTTCTTTCTTTCTTTCTTTCTTTCTTTCTTTCTTTCTTTCTTTCTTTCTTTCTTTCTTTCTCTCTCTCTCTCTCTCTCTCTCTCTCTCTCTCTCTCTCTCTCTCTCTCTCTCTCTCTCTCTCTCTCTCTCTCTCTCTCTCTCTCTCTCTCTCTCTCTCTCTCTCTCTCTCTCTCTCTCTCTCTCTCTCTCTCTCTCTCTCTCTCTCTCTCTCTTTCTCTTTCTCTCTGAGGCCTGTGGCAGCATGGGTATGTCCCCTGTGCAGTGAGGGTGTTAAAAGGACCAGGCCACTGAGCCCAGCTCTCCCTCCTTCTTGCCAGGCTGCAGCTAGGAGAACATGTGGGGGAGATGACTGCCATCCTGCCATCCCCACTCTGCTCTGCCCAGCCTCTCCCAGTGCGACTCTCCCATTCCTCCCAGTGTGGTCCTTGAGAGGGGTCATAAAGTGCTCCTATCAGGTTTAATGGTCCCCACCGTGGACTCACTCTGAGATGGCATTAAAGGGAGGGGGTGACTGGGGGTGGCACGCTATATTGGACCGCCAGCATATTATCATTAACATTTTCCTGAACACTCCCCTGCTCGTGGCATAACCGCCGCCGAGAGAGCCATCATAATTGGGTCTGAAACATGGCATAATTGCCTTCAGCTGGCGGTCGGTTCTTTTACAGTTGACATTGTTCGGGGAAGACGGCGACAACGAGGTGATTGGGTAATTTGAATACGCAGCTTGTTTTGTCGTGGCGGCCGTAATTTAAATATGGTACGTGTGAACGGAAGATTACATTAAGAAGACCACCCGGATAATCACCTGACAGGGGAGTAATTGAGTCTACAATCTGCCACAGTGTCTCTCTGAGAGCAGAGGAGATATAAGAAGGGAGGGAGGGAGGAGGGGACGCGGGGCATCAGGAGGAGGGCTTTTGGCTCACTTGTTCGGAGCGGCACTGGAGTGCCAGCCTGGCATTCCTGGGCTCTCCCCCCCCAGACTCACTAAGTCACTCACTCCCTGCACTGCTTTGCTTTGAGTAGTCCACTTCTCCTGAACGAGCTAACATATGGCCAATCATCAGTACTTCATTTTAGATTGATATTCATTCATATTCATCTTTGTCTTTCATTTCGGGGGGATGAGCACCTCTCTTCTCCTCTCTAACAGACAAAGAATGGCTGTCTCTGAGAGTCAGTGATGATTGGGGGGTGGTTATGGCTCTTTAGTTCTTATTGTGGTGTTACTTACTACTGTATACTGGTCCTACAAAACTGGAATAGGTCTATCAAAAGTGTTTTTTGTTCTGCCCGTGATATATTAATGGTGTTCTTTGGCCGATAGTCGGAGATTGAAAATTACCTGACCAGTCTCCAGTATATCAGTATTTTGGTCTTTTATAGTAAGTTTTAGATATACCTTGTGTTGTTGTCGGTGTTGTTGTTTTTCGGTTCCTTCCAATGAGATACAAAGAAGTGCATAGTTCCACAAGAGTTACAGTGCCACTAAGTGCCAGTATAGACATTAGAAACAGCATTAGAAAGAGAGAGGGCGAACGTGAGAGGAAGAGGGGGAGAAAGAAAGAGAGTCGAGGGAAAGGTAGAGATAAGAGTGGCTATAATGAGAGGCTCATGCGTCCAGCCTCCTGGCTGCACAGTAGAGAGTATCAGCCATGCTACTGTTGTTGCTAAGGTAAAACGATGCAGGTGCCACTTTTCTTGAATCTGCTCCTCCCCTCACCATTATCTCACATTTGGGCATAAACACAGAGACTGTGCAACCTGATAATATGCAATTAAAAACAAAGATCATTAAAAGTTATTGGTGTCTGCCTAATTACTATAACTTTCCCCTTATAATGAGTGTGCATGGGTATTGATTGGAAGCAAATCTCCCTTTCCTCTTGGAAAAAGCAGGTAGTTACTTTGTGTTAAATCATTAATATAGTAATGATTTTTCCAGAACACTCTCAATTAAGACCAGAGCAGGAAATGACCCAGGGGAGTTCAAGCTCACGCTTTTAAAAGTGTGATGTTCCAAATATATCCTCCACACACTCTCACTGGAGAATATGGATAGGCCCTACTCATGTTTCTGAATAATTTAAGGTAGGGTTTGTAAATGTGACTGACTGTGTGTGTGTATATGTGTGTATGTGTGTGTGTGTTTGTGCTTGTGTGTGTGTGTGTGTGTCTCTCCCAGTGTGTGTGTGTGCATCTCACCAAGTGTGTTTGTGTGTGAGTGTATCCCTCCAGATTTCTGATCCGCACTTCCCCTATCTGAGGGAGACCCCTCCTCCCCAAATGCCACAACAATTACATCATTTGTTAGTCCATTATCTCAACACCTGCAAGTTTGTCTCAATTTCCCCTTGGTTCCTGTGATTTCCTCCCGCCCTTCTCTCTCTGTGGCACCTCTGTGGTGTGGGCTCGGATCAGGCAGCTACTGCTTGTGTCAGAGGGCCTTTGGGCCATGCCAGCCCTCCATGCATTGTGCTCAAGCCAAGTGGCAGTGCCAGTTCACACCCCTTTAGCAGTGAATTCTTGTCTCAACCTTCTCTTTTCTTTTTCATTTTGAATCCCCATCGTGACACCACACTTTCGCACGCACGCACGCACTCACACACACACACACACACACACACACACACACACACACACACACACACACACACACCAGCTCCCTCCCTCTTTTCACCCCAACTCCTCATAATATTCACTCAGTGAGGACCAGCAGGGTTTCGAACAAAGACCTTTTGCCAGGGAGAGATTCGTTATAGTCTCCATAAACACAATTTACAGCAGGTTCCTTTTGAAATGCTTGACATTTCCTCCCCACTCCTTACATATACTAGCTGGGTACAGTGCGTCAACTTTGTTTGAATTTATCGCACATAATAAGCCATTTTCACCCAGTTTAATGTCATCGCCTAGGTAACCAGGAGGTCTTAGGCAACAATGCAGAAACGCCAAATGTGTCAATGGAATGTGTAAAGCTTTAGTATAAATCTATCTTGTCCTAATCCCAGGCTCCCTTTCACTGGATGATTTTTCATATGCATATGAGAATTTTTAGTGTATTACTTTCTCACACATTTTACAGCCGGGGACAGATTGAAATGAGGTTCCCGAGGGGTCGAGGGGGGGAGGGGGGGAGGTGAGCGGGTGAGGGTAGAGGGTAGAGGGGAGGATGGTTGTGAGGGTCGAGGGCAGGGGAGCGGGTGAGGGTAGAGGGGAGGGATAGGGGTAAGAATAGGTTGGAGGGAATTTACGCAACTCTCTTTGCAAAGACACTTTCAAATCCACCCGGGGCGCCATGCACTCCCTGTCTTTTATCAAAACCCACTTTTCAGTTCCACTTTTTACTTCTATTATCTAGACATGATCTAACCTGAGATCACTCCAAAAGATAAATGTTAGTAGTGTCATAAACCACAAATAAACACAGACAGGAAGCCTGCTGGCTCAGTCATGACTTTATTGTACACATTATTATGACCACATTTCTCTTAAAGGCACATACACTTTGCTAACAAAAATACAAATAATACAACATCCCTATGACAACACCAGTCATGGGCAAATCTTACATCAATTCAGTGCTTGACTTGGGCAGGAGCTCACCAGAGCTGAGTAACGGCAATTCAAATTTTATTCTGGTTGATCTCCTGCACCTCTTAAAGAATATTAACTAAAAAGTATTGTGGAGCTCCTGCACCTACGTAAATGTAAACATTACCGGCACCCAAAATGTACCCCAGCACCTATTTCAGTCCAAGTCAAGCACTGCTTCAATGGCATATGTCCATGAACATTAGTTCAAGGAAGGTACTGTTTCATTAAATAATTATCAAAATGATGGTCAACATTGTTTACTGTAATACTGTTACACCCATAGATCCCAAGCAAAACTCTCAGTTTCTCTGCACATTTGTATGTGTATGCAGTGCATGTACTGTGTGACCTGCATGTCAGTTCTCAGTGTGCCTCATTAGTTGCATTACACTGTCAGCGCATGGCAACACTCTATGACATTCTCAAAATGTTCATATGAAAGGCCCATATGAACATTTGAAAGGCCCAATTCATTTGAAAGGCCCAATTCATTTGAAAGGCCCAATTCATATGAAAGGCCCAATTCATTTGAAAGGCCCAATTCATATGAAAGGCCCAATTCATTTGAAAGGCCCAATTCATATGAAAGGCCCATATGAACATTTGAAAGGCCCAATTCATTTGAAAGGCCCAATTCATTTGAAAGGCCCAATTCATATGAAAGGCCCAATTCATATGAAAGGCCCAATTCATATGAAAGGCCCAATTCCGATGAGATGACACAAGACAACACATGCACTTCCCCTCATGTTGACATGACCTTTAGTATGATCCAGGCTTATTTTATCAATTTTTCCACCCATCCTCTCCTCCCTCCCTCCTCTCCTCTCCATAACCCCATGTGTGTCCCTCCCTGCTCCTCCCTACCTCCACAGCCAAATCCCATCTAGTGGATGTCTCCTCTGGAAGCCATGTCGCTAGCTCTAGCCGTTATTTATCGACCGCTGACAGGGCCATGAATCCCGGGCCAAAGCGAAACTCATATAGTTATCAAAAGCATAAAATTCCTATCACTTTAGGTGACAGAGCGGAGACAAGAAAAGGAAACAGGTACTCATAAAGGCAGCGGGCGTCGTAAATCACGGCTGAGGGTGGCGAGCGGGACGGACGGGCGCAGTGGTTCTCGAGCTAAGGCGAAGGAGTCTCTTGATTAAATAAGGGGAATTAGATATTTTTTGCAAAAGCGGGAAATAACAGTGATCTATGCTCGGTGTCAGTGGGTTGAAGCTTGACGCTATTGTGCATTGTGTATTTATTTATTCCTCTGTGTCTTTTTAGCAGATCAATCTATCTCGCTGTCGGAGTAACGCGGGAAGCAGAGAGTCCTCCTCTGGCTGAAACATGGTCAGATGGTGGCGGCTGTAGACTGGCTGGGTTCTCTGACTTCTTGTAGCTTAATAGACTTATATGAGTCTACTGTTAGATACCCCTCCTTACCTGGTGGGCCGGGTGTATGGCTGAAAATAGGTGTTTTTTTTACTTAAATGTTCCCAGACCTCCAGGAATATAGCTCACCCAGGCTGTGCTCCTTCTAAACGTAAGATTATATGCTACATCCAATGAATTACATAAATGGTCGCGCATCTAATATTAGCATTTTGTGGCAGTGGCTAGTTTATTAAAAAAATAAAAGTGTGGATTGCAGTCTCTCCCATAGATATAGTAAACCCTGTTGGCCATAGACTGCTTCCAAGATAAGGAAACAAATAACTCATTATATAATTTGGCTGAATTATTCCTTTAATTTGCATATTGTAAAGACATGACCGCACCGTTTGTATCATCATCACATTTAGATGAAGACCAGTGTCTCGTGTTTTTTTCTCTCCAGATTTTCCCACTTTAAAGACATGATTTTGGGACATTGTCTTTCGTCGGTTGGAGGTGTCTGGAGCACTGATGAGATCTGTGAACTCCGGGGTGTTGGGGTCAAGACCTCCCACCCCATCCATCATCCTGTGATAGACATGGGGAGCAGGCCAGTGACAGGCCTGGACTGGTGGCTGGGGCTTGTGGCTTGGCTGGGTCTGGGGGGTAGTTCTGGGTATGGGGGTCGAGGGGGACAGGGGGGACAGGTCCACTATGTGGGGGGACAAAAAGGAGATCACCTCTTCATCGTTCAAGTCATCTATCATCTCTTGAGCGTCTCTAGTGGGATTTTTGATCACCTAAACAACCACGTCTGTTAAGACATTGTGATTTGATTTTGATTTGATTTGACTTTGTGTTTTGGAAAAGAGCGTCTGCCAAATTACTAAATGCAAAAGCTGACAACCAAACCCACTGCATTATAGGTCATAGATATACCTATGATATTTTGCTCTTGCATTACAACTGATTACTGTATCATCTAAGATTAACACTATCTAAGGCAAATATACCCACTCTGTTGCTTCAGTACTTCAGTTGACATTTGTGAAGGAGAAAGCCAATCCAATATTAATGATGAATCTGGTCATCGCGACTAGTGTCACTCCCTGCTCTTATAATGCACTTGTAATGAGTCTCTCTGGACCACTTGTTCCTCACACCATTGAAAAAGTGTTAAACGCTTCAAACAAGTCATGAATCTCTACAGTTGGGGAGTTGGCCAAGTTTTCTTTGTGTGTTTGGGTATTTTTATAATTTCTTCTCTGTGTTGACTGAGAGTTCCCGCTGTCTTTCGGAAAGGAAGGTATGAGAGCAAGCTGTGTGGACAATAGGATCCAAATCTCTGTTTGACACGGCAGCATTGAGTGACACTCATGCACAAATAAACACAGACACAGACCCCCTCCCCCTCCCCACCCCCACCCTACACACACACACACACACACACGCACACACACACACACACACACACACAATGTAAGTGTGAAATGGGTTCAGTGACACTTGACCTGTGCCATCCAAGCTTCTTTCAACACATCAGCCATATCTATGTGCATGACTGTGTGATCGTATGCTTTCCTCTGTCTGAGCTAAATGTGCTACTGTCTAGACACTTCTCAAACAGTTTTTGCTGCATATATTGTGCACCTCTGTCAAAACGTTCCTTTTTAAGGAAGTTCCACAAGACTCGTTCCCTCCCCTGTCAGACAGAGAGTAGCTTGCTGTGAGTTGCTTGGTATGGTGAAATAATGAAAATAAATGGGTTAAAGAGTGAGGTAGCTCATAGTGTCTTAATGAGGGCTTCGGATTGATTCTTACTGTTGTTTTTGATTATGTTGTTGTTGACAAAGTCATTTAGCAGAGTTGTTGTTGTTGTTGTGAGCCGTGTACAGTTACATTTCTGACGCATAAGTACAGGATCATGTAAATAAGATGGTGATAAAATCTTTAATACTCTGGTTTACCCCATTTGTAACCACAGCAAAACCCCTCCATTGAGATAACATGGAGAATGGAGATTGACATAGATATGCTGTAATCCTCACCAAGATTTGCTCTCTGATTGAGATACATGTTTTTCTTTGAGGAGAGTGGTCAAATTTAGTCTTAATGTCAAAATATTTATAGCAAGTGTTGGTCAAGTCTTACAGATATGTCCGTGTCGGTGTGTTTGTGCGTGCGCACGTGTGCTTTCATGCGTGTGCATGCATGTGCGTGTCTGAGCCACTGCTGTTTTCAGAGGACACATGTGAAGCTGTGAAACTCGGTAGAACAAGCTGCCCTTGCTTTTCTTCTGCTGTCCTGCCGGGGCCTCAGTGGGATGGGCAGTTTATGAGATGACAGGACATGCCAACAAATTGCATCACTTCTGCCACTGTGGCCGAGGACAATGGCCCACCATATGCCGACGTGGGGAAATGAATGGGGCTCATTTGTGCTGGCACCACGAGCCCCCAGTCCCCTCACCCACTCGCCCCTGCCTGGGCCCCGTTTGTCCCCCAGCCCCCTCACCCTGCACTGGGCCCCACCATGGCACACAGGCCGACACAGACAGATGAGCCCAGCCTCTGCCATTGAACACAACACAACATCAAAAAGGAGAGAATCCCTTATTTATTAAATAAATATATCAATGCTTCGCCCAAGGAATTGTCCCAAGGCAGAATGTGAACTATATTTATTGTTGTTCGTTAAGAATAAATTATAATGAAATAACAGGTTGTTATTATCCTCATGGAATAAGTTGTCTTCTCATGACATACACCCATACAATAAAAGGTGTGCGGATATAAATCTTTGCAAATATCTGTGTTTGAGTCTCAGCATTGGTTGTTTACATGTGAGTATGCCAGATGTGTGTATGTATTTGTGTCTGTTTTTGCATGAGTGTGATTTTAGTTGTGTGTGTGTGTGCATGTGTCTGTGTGTATGTGTGTGTGTATATGAGTGTTTCTGAGTGTGTGCAGGCCTGGGATGATAGCAGATGATTAAGGAGCGGCTTCTCTGTTGACATGAGATACTAATGAGGATGAAATGAGAAGGTCAGGGCTCGTCTCCAGGAGAGGGACGCCCCCGCCCCTCGCTACCCCCCCTCTCGCGCCCCTAGCCCGCCCCCCTCCTCAGGACGGCCAGCTAATCTCCCTCTTAATCGGCCCTGCCACCACGGCACACAAACACACACACACACACATACAAAAAGAGATACACGCACAAACACACACACGTGCACACATGCACATACACACGTACATAAACACACACAAGCTACACTGATCAGCAGCACTCTGCATCTACATAATGGTGGTAATTAGCCAGCAGCACAACAAGGCCAGCTCACCGTTATGATTAGCACCTCTCTTTGGGCCCACTCTAGTTTTCACCAGATTGGACCAGTCTGTCAATTTGTGTTCTACCCCACACACACACAACATGTTGTTGACCTGATTGCACTAAGCAATGAACATCAGAAAATGTTGAGACTATTGTTATGTAATTTATCCTGGGGTGGAGGTAACGGGCTAAAGTGTGACTGGGAAATGATCTAGGCTAAATGACAGAGAGGAGAGGAGAGGAGAGGAGAGGAGAGGAGAGGAGAGGAGAGGAGAGGAGAGGAGAGGAGAGGAGAGGAGAGGAGAGGAGAGGAGAGGAGAGGAGAGGAGAGGAGAGGAGAGGAGAGTGATGTAGCCAGAATGCAGACGTCATGTCTCTAGTCTTATTAATGGACATATTAGGGTCTCTATCATTACAGTGAACTGCTGACCCCACAGGAAGAAGGAAGTGCTCAGCCAGCTGCACGCCAAAAGAGAGAGAGAGCGAAAGGCCATATAAAAAGTTGGGCTTGTGAAGTGTGGTGAAGTGTTGGATGGAGGTCTCATACCCCTGACCCCTGCGTTTTTAAAGAGCGACGCTTCACCTCGTTAATCAGACAGTGATGCGTATCACCTCCACCATCACCCTCCGTGTGTCCCCCTCACACTTGTCATTTTTCACAGTCACTCATGGGGAGATAAGGATCCCCAGGTGACAGGCTGGCTCAGGCTGGCTCAACAGGGGAAATGTGCAGGGAGGGATGAGTGTGCGTGTGTGGGCAGGAGTGAGGGAGGGTAGTGTGTGTTTGGGGGGGGGGGGAGAGAGAGAGAGAGAGAGAGAGAGAGAGAGAGAGAGAGAGAGAGGAGAGAGAGAGAGAGAGAGAGAGAGAGAGAGAGAGAGAGAGAGAGAGAGAGAGAGAGAGAGAGAGAGAGAGAGAGAGAGAGAGAGAGAGAGAGAGAGAGAGAGAGAGAGAGAGAGAGAGAGAGAGAGAGAGAGAGGAGGGACATGGTCTTGGTCTGTGTCTCGGTTTCCAACTTTAATCAACGACCACCCACATCCACAGTTGGATTACAAAATATTACTTACATGATGAGAATCACTCCACCAATCACCAACCTGATATGGAATATTTAGGTAGCAAAACATAGTGTCCGTCAAACTCATGAGACAAACTAATGGACACTGGGAGGAAAACATTTTTTAAGGGAAAAGAAACAGGGGGAGAGAAAAAATTGAGGGAGAGGAGAGAGAGAGAGAGAGAGAGAGAGAGAGAGAGAGAGAGAGAGAGAGAGAGAGAGACCCAGCTAGCACATAACGTTCTGAGTACCATATGTTTCTTAGAGCTTGGAGAGAGTGTGATTGTATTTTGCATACAACCTTCCCACACATTTCTGGGAATGGTGCAGGATAGTTGCTTGGCTTTGGAACATTCTCAGCACATTTAAGGAACTTGACAAAAAAAACTTTTTTTTTTGTATTTTCTTGGTATTTCATTACTTTAACAGAACGTTTCCTAAAAGTTTCCTAAAAGTTCAAACATGGTTACATTTAATTTCAACATTTTGGTAATGTACTAGGAACGTTCTCCAACTGGTTTGACACTGGGAATGTTCTCAAATAGTTTAGAGAACATTAAGAAACAAAGTAATTCTGTTGGAATTTCAGTTCTTCAGCATAACGTTTCCTACAGGTTTTCTCGTGGTTCTATTTAAAGTCATGTTCTCAATTGTTCCAAGACTTTAGTAACATTCAGAGAACGTTCTACGAATGTTATTTAGAATATATATTCCGTTTTCAGAACGTTAAGAAAACCTTCCATACAAACCACAAGAAAACTTTAGTAACGTTCAGAGAACATTCTAAGAATGTTATTTTAAATATGCATTCCGTTCTCAGAACGTTAAGAAAACTTTCCGTAAAAACCACAAGAAAACTTTAGTAATGTTCAGAGAAGAATGTAATTTAACCTTTTACTGCAATGGGCTGAATCAGGTCACACAGAGTGATTCTTGGTAGTCTTAAACAAATCTACTTTGAAACAAAAGTATACACCTCACACACATGGTTATGGGCTTAAAAAAACCTGTACCATGTTAGATATAGAGTTGGAATGTATTCAATTTTGAATTTGCATCCCAATATTACACTTTATATACATCACAGAACACTGAAATATAACACAATTGTTTGACATAGAAACACCAGATTTCCCTCAGTAAAAAATAAATAATCCTTTATTAATTATGAAATTATGAAAAATATTAATAATATTCCACTGTGATGGAACATTTTATGTTGGTGCTTTTCTATTTTACATTTCTGTGTTCTATGATTGTGCTTTTCTAATAGCCGTTTTCTGTGATCATGCAAGTGACTGACTGAGCGAATCCTCACTATCAGTATCTGCAATGTGGCAGTACGCCCAGACCCTTGTTTTGAGAATGAAAGATATCTCAGTTTCAAGGTCTCAGCTTAGAGAGAAGAAGCCTCGTGAGGTATTGGTCTGTCACATGCATGACCCAGTATTGGTCAGTCACATGAATGAAGCAAAAGTTAATAATAAATTATTATGAATAATGAATAAGCTAAATCATGCAAATATTACTTTCTCTGTAAGTATATAAGAGAACTAACAGGACTGCCCCGTTAGAGCTCCTGTCAGACATTCACTACGGTGCATCAAGTTTGTTGGAACCTCTCCAGTTAACTGACAATAAACAATGATTCATTTAAGATTGACTTGGAGTGTCCCTGTGTAAGAATTTCCACGACACCATCCTGAGGCCAAAGAGGGCACTTTGGTAATTGACTGCAGGAAAGACCTACAAACATTTACATTCTGTTCTCAGCATCAACAAAACTCTCTATCCTCCTTCAGGTCTGTTGACCCGCCCACTAACTGGCCACACCTGATCTTTATGAGTGATTTTCCATTGAAATGAGGTCTGTTTGAATAGAATGAACATATTTGTATGCGTAAGAAAAGGAATGCTAGCTCCATCCTGGTGGCGCAGTGGACTAATTCCATGGACAGAGAACAGAAGATTAAAGGTTTGAATCTTACTGATGCTGTGTCAAAAAAAATATCATGATTAATGCCTAAGGAAATTAATTTCCATGTGTCCTCTGAGTTTAAACAAAGTTTACCCAAAATAAGCTAGTAGTGTTATTACAAGTTTTAAGGAAGTTATTCAAAAACCTTCCAACTAACCAATCATTTCCGTTCTCAGAGCGTTAATAAAACAGGAACACTTTCAAGGTACCAGAGTAAAACATTCTCAGAACCTCCCTGCAACCTAAAAATAAACGTTCCTAGAAAAGGCATAATGTTCACTTCTGTTCTAAGAACGTAAAAAAAAAAATCAGTTTTACCAGTCAGGAAACGTATGGCTTCATTCCCACAACCAATTTGAAACCAAAAACAAACGTTGCCACAACTTCCAAGGAACCAAATCTGCTAGCTGGGGAGAGAGTGACAGAGAGAAAGAAAGAGAAAGAGAGAAATGAGCATGCCAGTGGTTAATTGAGCATACAGATTCCTAATGTGTCAGGCGGTGGCTTCACAGATGAGGGATGGTACTTTTTCAGGATGCATCTTCCTTTGTTTCCTCTTTGAGACTAATGAAGTCGGCCTTCCATATGCATGAGCTGGACACTGACACACCAGAGTTCTCTCTCGCTCTCGCTCTCGCTCTCTCTCGCTCTCTCTCGCTCTCTCTCTCTCTCTCTCTCTCTCTCTCTCTCTCTCTCTCTCTCTCTCTCTCTCTCTCTCTCTCTCTCTCTCTCTCTCTCTCTCTCTCTCTCTCTCTCTCTCTCTCTCTCTCTCTCTCTCAGATCCAATTCACAAAGTATGTAACATTGTGTCATCATCATTCCCCCACCCCCATCACACAAAGACACACCACGTTGAGTTATGAACTAGACCAATGTGATGAACTCACACTCTGCAGGGCTCAACTTTAGAGCATATTCATTATCAAAGCAGACCTGTTTATTTTCACTGTCTCTCCAAACAGCACGCATCCATTATCCCAAAGATTCTGTCTTTTTTTCCTTAATGCCTTAGGGTCAATTACTAATGAGCTTAGCACAGAGGAAGCATGGAAGCTATTACCGAGGGTGTTTGAACAAGGGGGTGATGATATTGTACCTTATGATTACACACATTTATATATATATATATATATATATATATATATATATATATATAAGACTAGACAGAGAGAGAGACGGCAACGTTGTGTATCACTCTGTGTCTGCCACTATGTGGGGCTGGGTAAGTTTTGGGTAAGGTGAGAGCAGGGCCTGTGGACAACAAACACATTGATGGTGACCTGGTATAACACTTATTTTCCTTGTCCTGTTCTCGCTAGCTAGTGAGGGCCCTTTGCTTTAGCCTCTATCTCTCTCTACAGGCTGGACTAGTGTATCTGGCCAACCAAACTGGTTCAAGGTGCTCCGTGACCATATGTTTGCTCATTGGGGAGGGGAGCGGGAAACACTGGTCTGGTGTGACCTTCACTCAGGTTGAGCACTGAATACTCCAGGCTCTGCTTGGTTGGGTTCATGCCAGGTGAGCACAGCCTCGGAAAGAACCACACCACCACACAACACAGACACAAACAACTACTGTTGGTCCCAAAATGGCAGCTAGAATAGTTTAATTGGATCCCACTATATGGCCTAGCTGCAAAGTAAAACAATATATATGCTGTTAAAGGTTAGAGGTATGGTTAAGCTTAAGATTAAGGTTAAGGTTAGTTTTAAAATCAGATTTGGGGGAGATAAATATTGTTGTATTTTCAGCTGTGCCATTTGGCCAAATGGTGACAACCAGATACATGTATATGTTTCCTTTTTCTCTGCATTCAAGTGGAACTTTGTTGAACCACACTCATGTGCAAAGCAAGAATATTGCTATATGCAAATGAATGCTAAAATGGTCGTAATGTTGAGACACTTGATGGGTAATCATTCCTCATTAGACACTGTCATTTGGTCAAAGTGTTGTCATTCAGCCACCAGCCAAGCAGTAAATAATGTAACATTTGGACATTTGAGAAGAAAATTAGAAACAAAAACCATCTCTTTAGATAATCTAGCCAATCACTAATGACAAACTGTTGTATTGGCCAATGGCATTCACTGATGTCACACTGTAAAAGCCAATCCCTTCATGTACTGATGTTCACCACTTCATGTTTCATATCTTGCTTTCATATGGAACTCAAGCTTATAGCAATGCAGTACATTAGTATCTCTTTGTGTCCCATTGAATTCAGCAGTATATGTACAATATTGGATGATCATATGCATAATACAAGTTGATGTATGCAATAATAATATATTTTATTTTATAAAATTTATATTTGATTGGGTAATTCTAAAGGGGGGATAAAGTGCTTTCTTTTCGTCCTCCCCCACCAACCTTATTTCCTTGGGAAGAATACATATTTCTGCTTGAGAACACCCTTCATACTATGAAATGACTGCCGTCACTGACACACATACCGCCCTGCTACCCCTTCTTACGACACACACACGCATGGAACAACGCACATGCAAGGACACACACACACAGACAAACACACTCACACACGCACCCCTGATTTTGGATGGATAGATAGAAGGGGGGGGGGGGGGGGGGGTACTGAAAAATGTAATCTCCTGAAAAGAATGAGGCCCTCTGGGATTTTCTCAAAGTGGCCCCTCTGTGTGGTGGGGGCCGGTGGAGGTGCGGGGGCCTAAAACATGGGCACTCCACACTGTAACCTTAGCCAGCGGGGGAGCAATCTGTCAAATAATTAGCCGTTGCCCAGGACAAAGGTTTTATTTGCAGGAATTTCATAGAAGCCAGGATTTAATAATATGTCTCTGTATTGTGCAGGGTCATGGGAACATAATCTCTTACTATAAAAGACAGCCAACTGATAATGAGAAAAGGGTCTGGTAATTCAATTCCTCAAGCATTTGTTTCTATAATTCCTTCTCTCTTTCTGTCCTCCTCTCTCTTCACTGTCTCTTCACTATTTTCTGCATAGCTAATTAAAGAACTTCATTTTGACAAAAACGTTCCGGTGTCCCTGGTAGAAAACTGTCTGGCATTCTTTGTTTACCACAAAATTATCAAACAACAAGATATTAATAATATTGAGAGATGTTGTTATTTTGAATGTTTTATTGACAACACTATGTATCAACACAACACATATTATTATTTTTGTAATATAGTGAAAGAAGAAAAAGCAATTGATATGGCAATTATGTTTGCATATTTACTGAGTTAATACATTTATATTTAGAAGATATTTGAGACATAAAGATTTGAGAGATAAATGATTTGAACAAGTGATCAAGTTTTATTCCTGAACATATATTGTTCTTATATAAACCAGAAAAGGGTTGCCATGGTGTCAGAATTAATTTACAGTGTATAGTCTTTTCATTGGTTGATGGAGGTTAAAATCCAGCTAGGTAGCAGCTTCATGCTCTCCACTCCCCCTGCACTGCCTCTGAGGGATAAATAACAGAGGCATCTCCTGTGGGTGTTGGTTTGGCCTCTTTATATCAGTTCCCTATTGTATGTAGAAACATTCATAATCATAACTGTCTCTGCTTCATATTTTCACTTCTCTTTCCCTGCTTGCTGAAAACATATGAAAACACATTAAGTCCACTGTACAAATCATCATTGTGACATTTTCAAACGTTCCAGTTCATGATTCCATGTCTTACTCACAACAACTGTGAGTTTTAGAGAGAAGATACCAACCTCATAGATACTGTAAGTGACCGAGTGTTTCCAGTGCCTGAACAATGTCCGGTCTCTCTGGCCCCCTACACTTTGTCTCCCTCTGTCTGCTGACCTCTGACCCTTAGGGTGTAATGTCTACACCTGTTGTATTCGGCTCATGTGGCAAACAAAATTTGATTTGATTTGATTTGATTCGGGGCATCCAAGCAGGAAGTGGATAGTGTTAAAAGGGATTGATTAGTTTGTGGTCTATAGATGATTGTTTATATCATTCCATACCGGAAGGTTGACCTTTAGTGACCCCTCTGTGGGCCAATCGGCTGAGAGCTCAGACCCGTGTCCATTTGCGACTACTAATTACTGTTAAGGGCCCTGGTTTCGGGTCTTAAAATGGGCTCCTGCGCTGCTTTCTTTAATGGCAGAGAAATACAGCAGGGATGCTCTCCTCTGATCTTTCTGTGTACCGTTTCCTTCTACCCCCTGAATGTCAAGCACATTAAACTTCATGTAGCGGCAAATTTTACTCAATTATTTGTATGTTGTTGTAATGTGAGTTAGTGTGTGCGTGTGTGTCTAAATGGGGTTCATACAGCTGTGTACGCTCGAGTCAGTGTGTGTGTGTGTGTTTGTGCTGGCTGTATATACATTTTACAACTACAGCCACAGTGCTTCTAAAGTGTTTTCTTGTACGGGGTGTGAGTTTGTACATCCTCTAACACATTCCAATGCTCGCTTTTAAGTAAAATAATTGGATTATTGCATCCTGTGATCTCCCTAATTATAATGGAACCAAGCTTACAATTTTCCAGTAATTATTCTAGATTTTGTTCCCCTCTAATAAGAAGGTGCAGCGAAGCACAACAAAATGCTATGACTCTATTTCCTGCTCTTTGCCTTACAGCTATGTATAGATGAAGAACGCCTACACCCTCTCAATATCATCATCCCCCCTCATAAAACATTACAAAGCGCCAAATCACAGACACACATATGCGCGCAAATATAAACATGCACACGTGCACACATACAAAACCGCACAGAAAAACATTCACACACATGTCCAAAATTACACGTTACACAGGCGCGTAAGCACAAATTAACAGTATTAACTTGTTCAAATATTCAGACAAAACAGCAAATACCCAATATTTTATACTTATTGTACAATACTCACACAATCACACAAATCAATCACAGCATAGGTACTATTCACACAAATGACAGTCAATCACAATCACAATGCTACTGATATATCATTGTGTCCAGGCCCCACATCCTCTCATCCCCCCAGTAACACCCATCTCCCCTCCACATGCTTGTCAGTCCCCCACCCAACTCCAGGGATCACAGTACATCTGACAGTATTTCATGTTGGATTAGTGATAGGATTTCAGTTCAAGCTCCGAGCTTAGCATGGGGTGCTGTGCTGCAGTGAGCGCCGTTCGCTGCGTAAAGCTCATCGCTTACATGATGTGGGATTTTTTTTCTCCCCTCTCTCACCCTCTTTTCTGGGTTTTGTTGATTTAGCTGTGAGTGGCTGCCTGACACAACATTGGCTAACTCCTCAAGGAAATAAATAAAGCTAACCCCTTGCATAGTTATTCTATCACAGGACTCTGGGGGAGCAGAAAAAGGGATGTATTTTAATTGACCAAACCCAGGGGCTTCAGTAATACTATAACCACAGGAAACTGGAGACAGAAAGAAAGAGAGAGAGAGAGGGAGGGGGGGGAGGGAGGGAGGGGTGAAAGAGAAAGAGCTATATTGTGACATTAGAGGCATGCTGTATTTCCTAAATCGGTTAATTGAATCAACATTTAAATATATATTTTTGAAATCAAATAGATCTTGTGCCAGTTGTTTCTTGAGGCTCTTCAACCCTTCATCAAAAGCAAGGTGGTTTCTAAGAAGTGGAACATCTAACTCGTTGTCCAGCCTAGTTCCCTGCCTATTGATTCATTTTGGCACTCGATCACCAGGACAGTGTTGTATTACTTCTGTTGAGTTCATGCCCACAAACTCCCCCATGAGCAGAGTGGGATGATGGGTGTTGGAGTTTTATGCTTTGCAGTGTGCCGTAGTGGACACATAGACCTATAGCGGCAGCATACATGTCACAGAGACACTAATGACAGGTGAAGGCATGGCGCTTGTGGCCCTTTCCACGGTCCCCACACCCACAACACAGGTTAACCCGGGAAATCAAGAAAGAAAGGAATAACATGGGGAGCACCTGAGAGGAATCCTGAGTGGCCAGTTCCTGGTAGAAAAAGATGGATTGCCTGAATTCTCCACCAATCACAAAACAGCACATTGGCTGCAGCATTGATTGATGAAGTATTTAAGTCGTCAATCTCACATCACCCGCTTTTCGACACTCTTTTTTTCTCCAAATGGTTGCAGAAAAGGCATGCAGTGTCTGCAGCTCGGATGAGACCTGACTGGTGCAAAGTATCACAGCTTTTCACCTTTCAATTTTGGCTGAAATGCGCTGAATGTTTCGGTTGTGTGTGCGAACAATCAAAGATAGCTCAAGAGAAAAAGACAGGCAAGAGGAGATCATCCCTTTTTCATTATAACGTACACAATACATACATAATATTACACGTCATGGCAATAATAGTATCTCTCTGTGCATGAAATTATTAGAGAAGCGAGATGATGAGAGAACTGTGGATTTCTAGGAATAGGATTAGCTGTGTTGGGTTCACCTAAAGGTCTAAAGCTGAGAGGGCGAGAGCTAGACCTGAGTCCATCTGCATACAGATACAGATTGTAGTGCCCCCTCCCATGTACATCACCAACTCTATAATGCTCAGCAAGGCAAAATGCATTCTAACAGGCATCACTGAAGACAACTCACCGCAGTGCTATTGATTACAAATCATGATTAACAATAGTAGTATTGATACAAACAAAATATTAGCCCGCACCTCTGACCCTTGTCCAGGACCTTTTTGTACACTATGATGTATTCAATATCATAATCATGCTTGAGTAAACTTGCTTGGAAAAATCTATCTGATGTTATTCATAAAAATAAGGAAAAGATCACACCCGCAGCAATACTGGTAACAATGCATGAGACTATGCATTTAGAACTTCAAAGGAGATTTGGTTAAGGATTGATCCGGTCAACCTATATTCTTGCCACAGTAAAGCACAAATTCTCCAAGGAGTATATAACCCCCATCCATTGTTCTCCTCTCCTAATATGATACCCCACAAGGGTTTCCACAAGACCTCATTTCTAATCAATGCATGTGGTTGGTGGGGATCATCCTGTCTCTGCAAATTAATGACTTCACGTTTTCTGCGGTTTTATTGTATTGATTTGTTTCATTAGCTGATTGATTTCTGCCCCTCTTCCTTCCATTTGCTTATCAATATGAGAGCTGATCGCATTCATCCAGGAAAAATCCCAATCAGCCAATGTCTTTGGTAACTAGTGGAATCCCTTAGCAGGATCCTGAGAGGACAAGGTTAACCACGGTTATTGAGCATGACTGGGACTATTGGTTGACAGTGAAAGATAGTAAAATCTAGGTTTTCCATCTGACTGGTATTGTATGTATGAGCGGCAGAGATGCTATATTGCTGTTGTTCACCAGTTGTCATGCTAAGGTTTTGCTAGGCTTGATTTGGTTGTTATAGTCCCTCTCCCTGCGTATCTGTTAAATGTCCACCTGCTCATTATACCGTGTCCTTATTACCAGCCATATTTGATCCTCTCCTTTAATTCCATTTGACACCAGAACAATGGATAGGAAGTGCTTTACACCAGCAAGTCAAACTTCACTTCACTGCAGGAATTACAGCTTTTCATTCTCTGACACTGGAGTGTTTTAGTGACTTGCCCCACCAGCACAACAGTGGACAGCGGTGATCTTTCTCTCTCTCATTCTCTCTCTCAAACACATACATGTGATAGACACACAGGCATGCAAACATTTGCATGCGCACACACATCATTGCAAAAACACACACACACATGCACAAGCACACGTGCACACACGCACGCACACACACACACACACACACACACACAATGATCAGCCAACCAGACTGTGTTTGGGATGAAAGGGAGGGGCTCTAGCATAGTAACACACAGTCCAATGATGGGCCCCATACGCCAAACACAGTCCTAAGATTTATACCCTCATCTATGCAATGTGAAATAGCGGCAATGTGGAACAGAATCTAAAAAAAAAAGAAGAATAGAAACGCAAATGTTTGCTTGTTCTATTTAGCCCATTATTCATCAAGCCAGCTGCCTAAATCTATTAGGATCAACACTGTTTGAGTTGTCTCCTCAGAAACACTGACATATTATTTCTGCCTTTCCTGAGCCATCTCAATGTGACAGTCAGCCCTCTAAGAAAACAAGCTGAAGTAATACTGCAAGTCATAAAATGTCTGGCCTAGCACTCTCTCTCCTCCCTGTTCTCACCCTCCCTCTCTTCCACTGACACACCAGAGTTCTTCTCTCACTCTCTCTCTCTCTCTCTCTCTCTCTCTCTCTCTCTCTCTCTCTCTCTCTCTCTCTCTCTCTCTCTCTCTCTCTCTCTCTCTCTCTCCCCCTCCCTCCCTCCCTCCCTCCTCTCTCTCTCTCTCTCTCTCTCTCTCTCTCTCTCTCTCTCTCTCTCTCTCTCTCTCTCTCTCTCTCAATCAACTACTACGATAATAGAAAATTCCATAATGTAATACAATAATATGTTAAAACAAGAGCCAGTGTCTATGGGATGTCTTATCACATAGCCAACACACATCCACACCTAAATTACTGGCTAAAACACATGTCTATGATGAGATATACCCATAGGCCTGAGAATGTTCATGCGAAAGAATGACAGATAGACTATCTCATGGCCTTTTTCCCTAAACACTTCTCCGTGTTTATCCAGCTTGTGGGAATTCCTGTTCCTGAGGCTGGAGTGTATGGAGCCACCCAGACTGAGCTCTGGAAATACTGTGTCACTTAGACCTCGCCTTTTACTTTCACTTTATCACCTCCATTGACACCAGGGTATGAAGGCCACTCCTTAACAATTCCACTTGCCAAAATTAAACAATTAGAACAGTCACAGAACTTTTTTTATTTAGCAGACGCTCTTATCCAGAGCGACTTATAGGAGCAATTAGGGTTAAGTGCCTTGCTCAAGGGCACATCGACAGATTTTTCACCTAGTCGGCTCGGGGGATTAGAACCAGCAACCTTTCGGTTACTGGCACATCGCTCTTACCCACTAAGCTACCTGAAATAATTAGGAATGCTAGATGCATTTTATTCAGTGTAATTCAAAACAAGATATGTTTTCCCCAAAAAAATACTACACAGATGCATTTGTAATACATATCATGGAATATGGATGGATTAATCAGATATTAAACATGTTTATTGATTAAGGCATGAATTGTTGGTTAAAGTATCCCAGTTTCACCACAATTATCCCTCCAAAAAACAACAAAAAAGAAGACCCATCTTGATTTCCATGTTCAAATCACTGTCCGCTGGAGGCTTAGGACATATATTAGCTCTCTTTTTTATTATGCTCTATTTCTATTTTCCATCCTCTCCCTCCCTCTCTCACTCTTTCGCCCTCTCTCTCTCTCTCTCTCTCTCTCTCTCTCTCTCTCTCTCCTCTCTCTCTCTCCTCTCTCTCTCTCCTGCCTCTCTCTCTCCCTGCCTCTCTCTCTCTCTCTCTCTCTCTCTCTCTCTCTCTCTCTCTTCTTTCTCTCTCTCTTCTCTCTCTCCTCTCTCTCTTTCTTTCTTTCTCTCTTTCTTTCTCTCTCTCTCTTTCTTTCTCTCTCTCTCTCTCTCTCTCTCTCTCTCTCTCTCTCTCTCTCTCTCTCTCTCTCTCTCTCTCTCTCTCTCTCTCTCTTTCTCTCACTCTCTCTCACTCTTTTCCCCCCCCTCTCTCTCTCTCTCTCTCTCTCTCTCTCTCTCTCTCTCTCTTTCTCTTCTCTCTCTCTCTCTCTCTCTCTCTCTCTCTCTCTCTCTCTCTCTCTCTCTCTCTCTCTCTCTCCTCTCTCTCTCTCACTCTTTCTCCCCCTCTCCTCTCTCTCTCTCTC
>NW_028162724.1:0-8676 GCF_964263955.1 Coregonus lavaretus | reverse complement strand
AGAGGAGTAGAGGTGAGGAGTAGAAGAGTAGAGGTGAGGAGTAGAGGAGTAGAGGTGTGGAGTAGAGGAAGTGAGGACGTGAGGAGTAGAGGAGTAGAGGAGTAGAGGTGAGGAGTAGAGGAGTAGAGGAGTAGAGTAGAGGAGTAGAGGTGAGGAGTAGGGGAGTAGAGGTGAGGAGTAGATGAGTAGAGGTGAGGAGTAGAGGAGTAGAGGTGTGGAGTAGAGGAAGTGAGGAAGTGAGGAGTAGAGGAGTAGAGGAGTAGAGGAGTAGAGGTGAGGAGTAGAGGAGTAGAGGAGTAGAGTAGAGGAGTAGAGGTGAGGAGTAGGGGAGTAGAGGTGAGGAGTAGAGGAGTAGAGGTGAGGAAGTGAGGAAGTGAGGAGTAGAGAAGTAGAGGTGTAGAGCTGAGGAGTAGAGGAGTGGAGGTGAGGAGTAGAGGTGAGGAGGTGAGGAGTAGGGGAGTAGGGGAGTAGTGGTGATAGTAGAGGAGTAGAGGAGTAGAGATGAGGAGAAGAGGTGTAGAGTAGTAGAGTAGTAGAGGAGTAGAGGAGTAGAGGTGTAGAGGTGTAGAGGTGAGGAGTAGAGGTGAGGAGTAGAGGTGAGGAGTAGAGGAGTAGAGGAGTAGAGGTAAGGAGAAGAGGAGTAGAGGAGTAGAGGAGTAGAGGAGTAGAGGAGTAGAGGTGAGGAGTAGAGGAGTAGAGGTGAGGAGTAGAGGAGTAGAGGTGAGGAGTAGAGGAGTAGAGGAGTAGAGGAGTAGAGGAGTAGAGGAGTAGAGGAGTAGAGGTGAGGAGTAGAGGAGTAGAGGTGAGGAGTAGAGGAGTAGAGGAGTAGAGGTGAGGAGTAGAGGAGTAGAGTTGAGGAGTAGAGGAGTAGAGGAGTAGAGGAGTAGAGGTGAGGAAGTGAGGAAGTGAGGAAGTAAGGAATAGAGGAGTAGAGGTGTAGAGGTGAGGAGTAGAGGAGTAGAGGTGAGGAGTAGAGGAGTAGAGGTGAGGAGTAGAGGAGTAGAGGTGTGGAGTAGAGGAAGTGAGGAAGTGAGGAGTAGAGGAGTAGAGGAGTAGAGGTGAGGAGTAGAGGAGTAGAGGAGTAGAGTAGAGGAGTAGAGGTGAGGAGTAGGGGAGTAGAGGTGAGGAGTAGAGGAGTAGAGGTGAGGAGTAGAGGAGTAGAGGTGTGGAGTAGAGGAAGTGAGGAAGTGAGGAGTAGAGGAGTAGAGGAGTAGAGGAGTAGAGGTGAGGAGTAGAGGAGTAGAGGAGTAGAGTAGAGGAGTAGAGGTGAGGAGTAGGGGAGTAGAGGTGAGGAGTAGAGGAGTAGAGGTGAGGAAGTGAGGAAGTGAGGAGTAGAGGAGTAGAGGTGTAGAGCTGAGGAGTAGAGGAGTAGAGGTGAGGAGTAGAGGAGTAGAGGTGTGGAGGTGAGGAGTAGAGGTGAGGAAGTGAGGAAGTGAGGAGTAGAGAAGTAGAGGTGTAGAGCTGAGGAGTAGAGGAGTAGAGGTGAGGAGTAGAGGTGAGGAGGTGAGGAGTAGGGGAGTAGTGGTGATAGTAGAGGAGTAGAGGTGAGGAGTAGAGGAGTAGAGGTGAGGAGTAGAGGAGTAGAGGAGTAGAGGAGTAGAGGTGAGGAGTAGAAGAGTAGAGTTGAGGAGTAGAGGAGTAGAGGAGTAGAGGAGTAGAGGTGAGGAAGTGAGGAAGTGAGGAAGTAAGGAATAGAGGAGTAGAGGTGTAGAGGTGAGGAGTAGAGGAGTAGAGGTGAGGAGTAGAGGAGTAGAGTTGAGGAGTAGAGGAGTAGAGGAGTAGAGGAGTAGAGGTGAGGAAGTGAGGAAGTGAGGAAGTAAGGAATAGAGGAGTAGAGGTGAGGAGTAGAGGAGTAGAGGTGAGGAGTAGAGGAGTAGAGGAGTAGAGGAGTAGAGGTGAGGAAGTGAGGAGGTGAGGAAGTAAGGAATAGAGGAGTAGAGGTGTAGAGGTGAGGAGTAGAGGAGTAGAGGTGAGGAGTAGAAGAGTAGAGGTGAGGAGTAGAGGAGTAGAGGTGTGGAGTAGAGGAAGTGAGGACGTGAGGAGTAGAGGAGTAGAGGAGTAGAGTAGAGGAGTAGAGTAGATGAGTAGAGGTGAGGAGTAGGGGAGTAGAGGTGAGGAGTAGATGAGTAGAGGTGAGGAGTAGAGGAGTAGAGGTGTGGAGTAGAGGAAGTGAGGAAGTGAGGAGTAGAGGAGTAGAGGAGTAGAGGAGTAGAGGTGAGGAGTAGAGGAGTAGAGGAGTAGAGTAGAGGAGTAGAGGTGAGGAGTAGGGGAGTAGAGGTGAGGAGTAGAGGAGTAGAGGTGAGGAAGTGAGGAAGTGAGGAGTAGAGAAGTAGAGGTGTAGAGCTGAGGAGTAGAGGAGTAGAGGTGAGGAGTAGAGGTGAGGAGGTGAGGAGTAGGGGAGTAGTGGTGATAGTAGAGGAGTAGAGATGAGGAGAAGAGGTGTAGAGTAGTAGAGTAGTAGAGGAGTAGAGGAGTAGAGGTGTAGAGGTGTAGAGGTGAGGAGTAGAGGTGAGGAGTAGAGGTGAGGAGTAGAGGAGTAGAGGAGTAGAGGTAAGGAGAAGAGGAGTAGAGGAGTAGAGGAGTAGAGGAGTAGAGGAGTAGAGGAGTAGAGGTGAGGCGTAGAGGAGTAGAGGTGAGGAGTAGAGGAGTAGAGGTGAGGAGTAGAGGAGTAGAGGAGTAGAGGAGTAGAGGAGTAGAGGAGTAGAGGTGAGGAGTAGAGGAGTAGAGGTGAGGAGTAGAGGAGTAGAGGAGTAGAGGTGAGGAGTAGAGGAGTAGAGTTGAGGAGTAGAGGAGTAGAGGAGTAGAGGAGTAGAGGTGAGGAAGTGAGGAAGTGAGGAAGTAAGGAATAGAGGAGTAGAGGTGTAGAGGTGAGGAGTAGAGGAGTAGAGGTGAGGAGTAGAGGAGTAGAGGTGAGGAGTAGAGGAGTAGAGGTGTGGAGTAGAGGAAGTGAGGAAGTGAGGAGTAGAGGAGTAGAGGAGTAGAGGTGAGGAGTAGAGGAGTAGAGGAGTAGAGTAGAGGAGTAGAGGTGAGGAGTAGGGGAGTAGAGGTGAGGAGTAGAGGAGTAGAGGTGAGGAGTAGAGGAGTAGAGGTGTGGAGTAGAGGAAGTGAGGAAGTGAGGAGTAGAGGAGTAGAGGAGTAGAGGAGTAGAGGTGAGGAGTAGAGGAGTAGAGGAGTAGAGTAGAGGAGTAGAGGTGAGGAGTAGGGGAGTAGAGGTGAGGAGTAGAGGAGTAGAGGTGAGGAAGTGAGGAAGTGAGGAGTAGAGGAGTAGAGGTGTAGAGCTGAGGAGTAGAGGAGTAGAGGTGAGGAGTAGAGGAGTAGAGGTGTGGAGGTGAGGAGTAGAGGTGAGGAAGTGAGGAAGTGAGGAGTAGAGAAGTAGAGGTGTAGAGCTGAGGAGTAGAGGAGTAGAGGTGAGGAGTAGAGGTGAGGAGGTGAGGAGTAGGGGAGTAGTGGTGATAGTAGAGGAGTAGAGGTGAGGAGTAGAGGTGTAGAGGTGTAGGGGTGTAGAGGTGAGGAGTAGAGGTGAGGAGTAGAGGAGTAGAGGAGTAGAGGTGAGGAGTAGAGGAGTAGAGGAGTAGAGGTGAGCAGTAGAGGAGTAGAGGAGTAGAGGAGTAGAGGAGTAGAGGTGTAGAGGAGTTGAGGTGAGGAGTAGAGGTGAGGAGTAGAGGAGTAGAGGAGTAGAGGAGTAGAGGTTTGAAGGGGATAAGTGAGGGGGAGACAGGAGAGCAGGAGGACAGGGGACAGGAAGACAGAAGGACAGGGGGACAGGACGACTGGAGGATAGGGGGACAGGAGGACAGGGGACAGTAGGACAGAAGGACAGGGGGCAGGAGGACAGGAGGGCAAGGGGACAGGAGGACAGAAGGACAAGGGGACAGGGGGACAGGTGAAGAGCCCTGGTAAGATCACCTTGAGGCCCTCGGCCCTGTTGATGGCCCTTAGGGGCCTCAGCACCCTTAACACCCTGAGGATCTTCACCACAGAGATAGCACTGGATCTAGATAGGGCAGGCACAACATTGCACAATTTGCTTGTCTATAATCTTTATATCTACCTGGAGAGAGAGACACACACACACTCATAACTGAATGCTATATCGAGCACTGTAGATTCAGTTGTGTCACAGGAGTGCAATGACATTTTACATTCCCAGGGACTACTTACTCCATGAGCATGGAGAGGAGGGATACGGTGACAACTATCAGATCCAGAATATTAAAGGAGTTCCGGCAGAAGGAGCCAGGGTGCATTATGGCGCCATATACGGTCATCTAGAAGAGAGGCGGATGGATACTGAGATGATGAGATTGGTTGACACATAAACCCTCTCAAACCAACAAACCCACATGAACCACAGCTACTCATGTGAAAACATATACCGTTGAACTCTGCTAGCAGTGTATGTAAAAAAAAAAAGTGCTGCAAAAGTGGATGTAACATATTGTCGAGAGAGTTTGTCACATTAACGATTTACCGTTGCTGTAGAAAAGTGTGTAGCCCTTTCCTGCAGTCAGTAACCAAAAACACCCTCTTTGGCCTCATGGGTGGAATGTTGATGAAAATCTGGTGTTTCTATGTCAAACAGTTTTGTTTTATTTCAGTCTTCTGTGGTGTATATAAAGTGTAATATAGGGATGCAAACTCAACATTGAATACATTTCAACTCTATATCTGACATGGTACAGATGTCTTCTTTTTTAAAAGCCCATAACCATGTGTGTGAGTTGTATACCAAGAATAACTCTGTGTGACCCGGATTTAGCCCACTGCAGTAAAAGGTTAACCCATTAATGTCCTTGGTAATGTACATTTATTTTTCCCATTCAGAAAAGTGATTTGTTTAAACCAGTACAACTATACTAGCAGTGGAAAAGACAAGAAGTGCCTGGTTACCTTGAGGACAACTTCCACAGTGAACACTGAGGTGAAGACAACATCAGCGGAGGCCAGCACCTACACAGGAGAGACAGGGGAACATGACAACGTGGATAGATTCATTTCAGAGCAGTATCAGTGCACCAGAGTCCTTTAGCAGAATCTCTAGTATGGGCCTCCTTATAGTCTAGGAAAGTCAGTATGTGTACATTTAAGACAGTGATGCTTTATCTACTTTGCTCATACAATACAGAGCAATAAAGTAGAGAAAACCCCTTTGTGTCAGTTATGCTGTCAAGATTCTATCCCTTTCTGCTTTCTTTACTGAAACAAAAGTGATTTTCCATCTGAGATAAGGGGGTGAATGATACAGCAGGCATGTCTGTGGGCACCTGGTTCCTGAAGGACATGGGGTCGATGGGGTCCTCGGCGGCTAGGGAGATGCTGCTGAGGAGGATGAAGAGGAGGATGGTGTTGGTGAAGGTGGTGGCGTTGATGATGCGGTGGCTCAGCTTACGGAACCTGGAGGGTGACGCAGTTTACATCACAGGCTGCAGACTTCTATACAGAGTGACTTACAGTCAAGTAAGGACGCTTAAACAACCATATAATACCAACATCATAATCCATTCCTCATCATCGTCATCATCACCATCATCACCATCCTAATTACTTCATCCTCATCCTCATCCTCATCCTCATCATCCTCATCATCATCATCATCACATTTGACATTTCTTTATCCTCCATTTTTAGCAGACACTCTTATCCAGAGCGACTTACACTCAGTGCATTCAACTGAGGGCAGCATTTCCCAAACTCGGTCTTGAGTTCCCGCTTGGGTGTACGTTTTGGTTTTTGATGATGATCTTGGTTATTTAAATCAGCTGTGTAGTGCTAGGGCAAAAAACAAAATGTGCACCCAGTGGGGGCCCCAGGACCGAGCTTGGGAAACCCTGAACTAAGGTAGATAAAACCACTACATATCACCACTACATCATCATCAACATAAGCATCACCATCATCATCATATTCATCATCACCATCATCACCTTCATCATCATAATCATCGTCACCATAATAATAATCATCATCATCATCACCATCATCATCATCATTACTTGTTCTGAGGGCTGAAGATGTAGAAGGAGCTGGCCTCTGGAATAGGCACCACCTCCTCCTTCAGCTGCAGGTCTGCCATTGGTCGGGGCCTCGGGGCGTCAGGGATATCAGGCTCTTCCTCCTCATCATCACCTGGACAACAGAAAGAACAGAAGAACGTGACACATGTTCTAAATTCTAAATTCTGTGAGATCCAGATTCCATTGGCATGAATGTACCAAGAGGTGTGTGAGAGAATGGGATATACCAGGAAAGTCAGCAGGGGGGAAGGGGTCCTTGATCTCATTCACGTTGGACTCAAACTCATCTACTTTCAACTGTGACATAAACAAACAAAAATATGAGAGGGAGCATGGGTTCTAATCCCACAGGTTACACTGACGCCCACCGTGGGGCAGGTCTTTCCGTAGACAATAGTTGACTGTGTGTAATATCTGGGCCTGAATTAATAAAGCATCTCAGAGTAGGAGTGCTGATCTAGGATCAGGTCCTCCCTGTCCTTATTATAATCGTTCTATTATGATCTTATGGGCCCTGACCTTGGCTGTAGTAGGGATGCCCTCTATTTTAGCCCTCTCTGCTGCCAGCTTCTTGGCCAGGAGGGCCTTCTCCTCTGTGGCCTTGTCAGGCATGTTAGCCCTGAGCAGCTTCTTGCGTTTTTTCTCCTCAGACTTCTCCTTCTGGGCCATGGTCAGACTCTCGGCCTCCGCCAGGTTGTCCACGGCGATGGCCAGGAACACATTCAGCAGGATGTCTGAGGGCTAGGGGTCAAAGGTCATTACAGTATGAAATGTAAGAGAGACACTTATTTACCCAAGGACAGTATGTCAATCTGATTTCTGTCTGATAGAGGGGTTGACTGAGTTTGGTTGGTTTTAGTTTAGACTAGTAATTCATGTGTTCAGACTCAACGCAGACACACAGCACACAGCACATAGAGGATACAGTTTCCGCAGACGAAGAGGATGATGAAGTAGATGCTGACGAGGATCCCGGGCATGGTGGGACCGCCATGTGCCATGATGCCATCATACATCACAGCGTTCCAGTCCTCCCCCGTCAGGATCTAACAGAGAGCGAGAGCGAGAGAGAGAGAGAGAGAGAGAGAGAGAGAGAGAGAGAGAGAGAGAGAGAGAGAGAGAGAGAGAGAGAGAGAGAGAGAGAGAGAGAGAGAGAGAGAGAGAGAGAGAGAGAGAGAGAGAGGCAAATGATTGGCCTTTTCCAGAGGGAATAAAACAAAACGCAAGCGCTAATGTCCAACATTTATATATAATACAGCTTCAAATGCTCCTTCAGATGGCCATATCATCCTTCACACATTTAGTGTGATAATTGTGTTATAATAATGATTGTAACTGTATTTCTCCCTACCTGGAAGACACTGATGAGGGCCTGGGGAAGCTGTCAAAGGTGCTGCGGGGTTTGGGCTGGTTGGGGAAGTTGAACTTGCCTCCGAACACCTGCATGCCCAGCAGGAGAAGATGACGATGAAGAGGAAGAGGAGGAGGAGCAGAGAGGCGATGGACTTTGTGGAGTTCAGCAGGGATACCACTAAGTTACTGAGAGATGTCCAGTACCTGACACACACACACACACAGAGAAAGAGAGAGAGAGAGAGAGAGAGAGAGAGGGAGAAAGAGAGAGAGAGAGAGAGAGAGAGAGAGAGAGAGAGAGAGAGAGAGAGAGAGAGAGAGAGAGAGAGAGAGCGAGAGAGAATGTCTTTGTTCTTTTGGAACTTCTGAGTGTAATGTTTACTGTTAATATTTATTGTTTATTTCACTTTTGTTTACTCTCTACTTCACATACTTTGGCAATGTTAACATACGTTTCCCATGCCAATAAAGCCCTTAAATTGAAAATTGAAATTGAATTGAGAGAGAGACGGGGGGGGGGGGGGGGGGGGGACTTCCTGAGTATCTATTGCCCTCTGGGGGATGGGGATGTAACACACAATCAATCAATTAACTGGACCAATCTGGAGAGCCGTGGTGTGTGCAGGCTTTTGGTCCAGTCCACCACTAACACACCTGAAAACCTAATGTAGCCTAATGTAAAGTCTTACTTGGTGACTTTGAGAAGCCTTAGCAGTCGAATGCAGCGCAGCACGGAGATGCCCATGACGGTCATGACATCCATGCGGACCAGGATGAGTTCCAGAATGCCGGTGGAGACCACGAAGCAGTCGAAGCGGTTGAACAGAGACATGAAGTATTGCTGCATGCCCAGAGCGTACATCTTTTATAAACATCTCAATGGCAAACAGAGACAACAGAACCTTGTTGGCAGTGTCTGGGAGGGGGAGAGAGTGGGAGAGGCAGGGGGAGAGAGTGGGAGAGGGAGAGAGAGAGAGAGAGAGAGAGAGAGAGAGAGAGAGAGAGAGAGAGAGAGAGAGAGAGAGAGAGAGAGAGAGAGAGAGAGAGAGAGAGTCTGAATTACTGCATGTGTTAACCATGGCATAGACCACACAGATGCTGGGATTGTCAGTGTGATGCTAGCCTCGGCTTCCAGGCCTCGCTCACGTTGTTCTCCAGACCTGGGAAGTTGATATTGGAATAGTATATATACTTTGAAAAGAAGGTTGACGACATCCGATCCTCGTTTGTTAAGTCTAATGACACTGCTGGTCCTACTCACACTGCCCTACCCTATGCTTTGACTTTCTTTCCCCTCTCTCTCAGATAA
>NW_028162725.1:80000-85000 GCF_964263955.1 Coregonus lavaretus | reverse complement strand
AATTGAAACTCACGAGTGCACCCTCAACAGCCATTTTTATATATGAGCCACTGGGCTATTCCCGTTCAGAGGCAGGCTGCTGTGATGTGTTACAAGTGCCATGTAATAACAATAACAATACTATAGTGGCTTCGATTTCAAACTCAAGAGTGCACCCTCACCAGCTGTTTGTTTCCCATTTGGAGAGAAATAATGTGTGGATGTCATTTCGGACATTTTGGCGCTCACGCGAAATGACACAAAGTAACAAAGTCGGAGGGAAACAAAGTAGCCTCTCACTCGCTGCCTGTGGGTGGGAACCGGCTTAGGGCTGTCTGTCTGTCCATCTGTCTGTCCCTCGCTCCAATTGGATAAGGCCACACCGGCCCGGTGGCCAATCGTTGCCTCTTGTGGCGAGGTATATGTACGGCTCTCGAAGTGGCGAGCGGCTCATTCAGACTTTCTGTGACTTTCTCAAGCTACCAATATGAGCGGAAGAGGCAAAACCGGAGGCAAGGCCAGGGCGAAGGCAAAGACCCGTTCATCCCGTGCTGGCCTCCAGTTCCCCGTGGGCCGTGTGCACAGGCTGCTGCGCAAAGGCAACTACGCCGAGCGTGTGGGCGCTGGCGCACCAGTCTACCTGGCCGCCGTACTCGAGTACCTGACTGCTGAGATCCTGGAGTTGGCCGGCAACGCTGCCCGTGACAACAAGAAGACTCGTATCATCCCCCGTCACCTGCAACTGGCCGTCCGTAACGACGAGGAGCTGAACAAACTGCTCGGCGGTGTGACCATCGCTCAGGGTGGTGTGCTGCCCAACATCCAGGCAGTCCTACTCCCCAAGAAGACCGAGAAGGCAGTCAAAGCCAAGTAAATTCGCTACTGCGACTTCAACTTGACTACTCAACCCCCAAAGGCTCTTTTAAGAGCCAACCACCTAGCTCTCCAAAAGCGCAAAGTACCTTTCTATGACCGCAATACATTGAGTGGGTGTATACACAACTATTTCGACATTCTGTGCCCACATGAGGCCTTGCATGAACAACAACACCTACTTGGCCTCATTTGCCATAGCAGGCTAGCATTAGATGATACGTGCCTATAAGCTGTCACTCTTGACTTTGGCGACTATTATTGCGCGTAAAGGGCCGGCGGCGTCCTATTGCGCGCGCACCGGGAGTTTGAGTTTTGGAGAGGCCGGGCCTCCCGTCCAATGGCCAACGGAGGAGGCCTGCGAAACGGGCCAATCGGGGTGGTGGGGAGATGGTGTCCAATCAGCAGGCGCCACTGCCGGCTTTATAAACTTCACATAGGCATTTCGAGGCTATACTCCCGACTGTCAGAGCAGCGCCATGGCCAGAACCAAGCAAACCGCTCGCAAATCCACCGGTGGCAAAGCCCCCAGGAAGCAGCTCGCCACTAAGGCTGCTCGCAAGAGTGCCCCGGCCACCGGCGGTGTGAAGAAGCCTCACCGTTACAGGCCCGGCACCGTGGCTCTGAGAGAGATCCGTCGTTACCAGAAGTCCACTGAGCTACTCATCCGCAAGCTGCCCTTCCAGCGCCTGGTGCGAGAAATCGCCCAGGACTTCAAGACCGACCTGCGCTTCCAGAGCTCCGCCGTGATGGCCCTACAGGAGGCTAGCGAGGCTTACCTGGTCGGCCTGTTCGAGGACACCAACCTGTGCGCCATCCACGCCAAGCGGGTGACCATCATGCCCAAGGACATCCAGCTGGCCCGCCGTATTCGCGGAGAGCGCGCATAAATGAGGATGACCTGAACTCGAATATCCCCCAAAGGCTCTTTTAAGAGCCACCTCCATATTTCCATCAAAAAGGCACAATTGTTCCATGTATACACGCACCTCTACATTAGCCACCATGTATGTTGTTCACTAACACGTCTAAAAGCTACGTATTGCACCTTTTTAGTTGCCTGAAGTCTAGCTTCAATGTTTGTGTGTGTGTATATACACAACCATCTGGCATCATCCACTTCCTTTGAACTATATAGTAACACAGTAAAATGCTTTACAAAGGAGGGGAAAAAGAAACGAGTGATAATATAGGCCGAATAGTAACAAGAATTGTGTTCAGATGAATAATTGACACTATTAGTTGTGTGTAATAATAGCCTTGCATGCAGTCCAGAAAAAACATTGCATGCCAACTTACTTTGAAAGTCCCATGTTGCAGTGCTGCTGAGAGACTCATGCAGAGGCCCAAACTTTACAATGGAGCACGGAGGCCATCTTGTGGTTAAATGTGGGTACTGCACCTCATGGTGAGTCCCTTTCAGCATTTGCTCTTTAGGCCAGCGTTTCCCAAACGCGGTCCTGGGGTCCACAAGGGGTGCGCGTTTTGCGTTTTGCCCTAGCACTCCACAACTGATTCTAATACTCCCAGCTTGATGATGATGAGTTGATTATTTGAATCAGCTGTGTAGTGCTAGGGCAAAAACTCCCAAAATGTGGCCCGAGTTTGGGAAACCCTGCTTTAGGCTAATACTAGCCTATTAGGATGACTTGGTTCGATCGCTTTAATGGCAACTGCTGAACTCTGGTTTCACTAATTACTTGTCCCAGGTCACCATTATGAATCCAATAGCAAAACAAATGTTTCAAAATAGCTCAATAGTGAAAAAAGGCCAGGAAATGATGGGTTCTCAGCAATATTTCACCAACAACCAATCACTATTCACGCATAGACATTAGGATCATCAACAAATATTCCTAAGTCATACTACAAAAGGGTTGTAACGAAATGGATTTGTCTGTTCAATGCAAGTTCAACGTCAAAGAAAAAGTGCATCACCACAACAAACGTGTCTTTAGATACACTGTAAAAAATGACTTTGTGGAATGTACTCAAGCTATTACAGTCAACAAAAGCACACGTCATATTGTTGAGTAGATCTTTTTGCTTGTTTTTATGAGTAGATAAGCTTGAGTAAGTTGAGTTGATGTGGTCCAATACATTGAGTAAAGATGATAGAGACGTAAAAAGGATTATATTACGTTGATTCGACTCAAATAGACATTGTGTTATTTTACCTGAATGATTCATCCTATTATGTATTTAGACCAACTTACTTTGGATTCACTCAATCACATCCCTTAAGAGAAAAGGTATCCGGACACCGGGAATCCATTTATTTAAACATCAACGGTTTGCAAAACATCTGTTATTATGAGTTGACAAATTACGTAATTGCAATCAACACTGCAGGTAAATCATGATTGCTGCAGGTAGGCAACACCGTAGAAATAGGAACTACAACACTAACAACAAGTGACATTTACTCCTGATGTACTGACTGACCTGTTGCAACCTCTACAACCACTGTGCTTATTATTTGACCCTGCTGGTCATCTATGAACGTTTGAACATCTTGGAGAAAAATGTGTGAAACCACTGCCTATATGAGGAGCTGTCGTTGTTTGTTTTATTACCACATACTTATGGAAATTGCACCGGTTGAGAGATGATGGCTCTCTTGTGCCTACGGTGAAGGGTACTTCTGATCCAGCAGGTGGTGCTAAGATCCCTCCCTATATGACTTGAATGATGAGTTGATTTATTCCTTATAGCTCCTAATGATTTTAAGGCCAGTGTTGGCAAACATTACTTGTGCTCCAGCAGGTGGCCATGACATCCCTCCCTATATGACTTGACTGACCAGTTAGTTGATGGACTCCTTATAGCTCCTAAATTTAATGATTTTAAGGCCAGTGTTGGCAAACATGACTTCTGCTCCAGCAGGTGGCCATGAAATCCCCCCCTATATGACTTGACTGACCAGGTAGTTGATGGACTCCTTATAGCTCTTAATGATCTCAAGTGTCTGTGTTTTTATGTGGTTAGGAGTTTTGCTCACTGCGTGTCCCCCTTCCATTTCAGTGTTTCCCAACTCCAGCGGTAGAGTAGGCTACCCCCAACAGGACCCATTTTTCTTGTAGGCCTGGACAGCCACAGCTGATTGAACAACCTGTCACCTAAATTACCAAGTCCTCAATGAGTAGAATCAGGTGCAACAACAACAACAACAACAACAACAACAACAACAATATGAGGAGAGGGACACAGTGTACTAGCTGATCTCCCAGTTGTCACAGTTTGGCCTTGTGTTCCACATAGCCTATATCAGTATTTGAGTATGTTTCCCGCGCACTTTAGTTGCTTTCACGTCATCTTTGAAATCGCTCCTCCCTAGTCCCCTAGAACGAGCGCCCTCCCCTTTGCAACGCCTCCGAACATATAACAGAGGCGCGCTTTCTGTGCCGCCGGCCTCAATCAGGTCGACCAAACGCAGATAATAGCGCACCGCGCACCGGCGCTGAAATCATTCATTCACTTGAACTCAACTAGCGAACACACCATGTCCGGAAGAGGCAAAGGCGGCAAGGGACTCGGAAAAGGAGGCGCCAAGCGTCACCGCAAAGTTCTCCGCGATAACATCCAGGGAATCACCAAACCCGCTATCCGCCGTCTGGCTCGCCGCGGCGGCGTGAAGCGTATTTCCGGTCTGATCTACGAGGAGACCCGCGGTGTCCTGAAGGTGTTCCTGGAGAACGTGATCCGTGACGCAGTCACCTACACCGAGCACGCCAAGAGGAAGACCGTTACCGCCATGGACGTGGTCTACGCTCTGAAACGTCAGGGACGCACCCTGTACGGTTTCGGCGGTTAAACCCACTCTCTTCGGAACCTCAACACCCCGACTCGAACCCAAAGGCTCTTTTAAGAGCCACCCACATCCGCTTAAAATGGGCCCATTCCATGTAGTGTTATATATAACAACAAATGTTTAGTATGCAATTTAGTAAGAAAGTATGAGCCACTTCGAGTGGACAGGGAGTATTAATTAGAGGATTCTAATGTCCCGTCCACTTTTAGCGCACAGAGGGAGGCCTATATCTGACAGTGGCAAAGTGTAAGAACGTTATTATTTTGGGTCAAGCAATAGTGGAATTTGGACAACATAAAGCCACCACGAGTCGGTAGACGTGGCTCGAAAAGAGGGG
>NW_028162725.1:70000-75000 GCF_964263955.1 Coregonus lavaretus | reverse complement strand
CGGCTACGACGTGGAGAAGAACAACTCCCGCGTCAAGATCGCAGTCAAGAGCCTCGTCACCAAGGGTACCCTGGTCCAGACCAAGGGCACCGGTGCATCCGGCTCCTTCAAGCTCAACAAGAAAGCCGTCGAGGCGAAGAAGCCCGCCAAGAAAGCCGCAGTCCCCAAAGTAAAGAAGGTGGCCGCCAAGAAGCCCGCCGCGGCGAAGAAGCCCAAGAAGGTAGCAGCCAAGAAGGCCGTCGCCGCAAAGAAGTCCCCCAAGAAGGCCAAGAAGCCCGCTACACCCAAAAAGGCCGCCAAGAGCCCCAAGAAGGTGAAGAAGCCCGCCGCAGCGGCCAAGAAGGCAGCCAAGAGCCCCAAGAAGGCTACAAAGGCAGCCAAGCCCAAAGCCGCCAAGCCCAAGGCAGCCAAGGCCAAGAAGGCAGCCCCCAAGAAGAAGTAAACCTATTACAAACAGTGTTCTACTCGATACATGTTGTACCACAAAAGGCTCTTTTAAGAGCCACCCACCTCTTTCCATAGAAAGCGCATTGATTTCCATGTACTACCTGTCGTGGAAAAGAAATTACGCACACTAGGCTACTTTTACGCACACAACATTGTCCCACTCTGGGTGTGTGCGAAGGGAGAGGCATATAATAGAGGGCCAAAATGGCTCAGAAATTCGACCTCACGAGTGCACCCTCACCAGCCATTTTTATATATGAGCCACTGGGCTATTCCCGTTCAGAGGCAGGCTGCTGTGATGTGTTACAAGTGCCATGTAATAACAATAACAATACTATAGTGGCTTCGAATTGAAACTCACGAGTGCACCCTCAACAGCCATTTTTATATATGAGCCACTGGGCTATTCCCGTTCAGAGGCAGGCTGCTGTGATGTGTTACAAGTGCCATGTAATAACAATAACAATACTATAGTGGCTTCGATTTCAAACTCAAGAGTGCACCCTCACCAGCTGTTTGTTTCCCATTTGGAGAGAAATAATGTGTGGATGTCATTTCGGACATTTTGGCGCTCACGCGAAATGACACAAAGTAACAAAGTCGGAGGGAAACAAAGTAGCCTCTCACTCGCTGCCTGTGGGTGGGAACCGGCTTAGGGCTGTCTGTCTGTCCATCTGTCTGTCCCTCGCTCCAATTGGATAAGGCCACACCGGCCCGGTGGCCAATCGTTGCCTCTTGTGGCGAGGTATATGTACGGCTCTCGAAGTGGCGAGCGGCTCATTCAGACTTTCTGTGACTTTCTCAAGCTACCAATATGAGCGGAAGAGGCAAAACCGGAGGCAAGGCCAGGGCGAAGGCAAAGACCCGTTCATCCCGTGCTGGCCTCCAGTTCCCCGTGGGCCGTGTGCACAGGCTGCTGCGCAAAGGCAACTACGCCGAGCGTGTGGGCGCTGGCGCACCAGTCTACCTGGCCGCCGTACTCGAGTACCTGACTGCTGAGATCCTGGAGTTGGCCGGCAACGCTGCCCGTGACAACAAGAAGACTCGTATCATCCCCCGTCACCTGCAACTGGCCGTCCGTAACGACGAGGAGCTGAACAAACTGCTCGGCGGTGTGACCATCGCTCAGGGTGGTGTGCTGCCCAACATCCAGGCAGTCCTACTCCCCAAGAAGACCGAGAAGGCAGTCAAAGCCAAGTAAATTCGCTACTGCGACTTCAACTTGACTACTCAACCCCCAAAGGCTCTTTTAAGAGCCAACCACCTAGCTCTCCAAAAGCGCAAAGTACCTTTCTATGACCGCAATACATTGAGTGGGTGTATACACAACTATTTCGACATTCTGTGCCCACATGAGGCCTTGCATGAACAACAACACCTACTTGGCCTCATTTGCCATAGCAGGCTAGCATTAGATGATACGTGCCTATAAGCTGTCACTCTTGACTTTGGCGACTATTATTGCGCGTAAAGGGCCGGCGGCGTCCTATTGCGCGCGCACCGGGAGTTTGAGTTTTGGAGAGGCCGGGCCTCCCGTCCAATGGCCAACGGAGGAGGCCTGCGAAACGGGCCAATCGGGGTGGTGGGGAGATGGTGTCCAATCAGCAGGCGCCACTGCCGGCTTTATAAACTTCACATAGGCATTTCGAGGCTATACTCCCGACTGTCAGAGCAGCGCCATGGCCAGAACCAAGCAAACCGCTCGCAAATCCACCGGTGGCAAAGCCCCCAGGAAGCAGCTCGCCACTAAGGCTGCTCGCAAGAGTGCCCCGGCCACCGGCGGTGTGAAGAAGCCTCACCGTTACAGGCCCGGCACCGTGGCTCTGAGAGAGATCCGTCGTTACCAGAAGTCCACTGAGCTACTCATCCGCAAGCTGCCCTTCCAGCGCCTGGTGCGAGAAATCGCCCAGGACTTCAAGACCGACCTGCGCTTCCAGAGCTCCGCCGTGATGGCCCTACAGGAGGCTAGCGAGGCTTACCTGGTCGGCCTGTTCGAGGACACCAACCTGTGCGCCATCCACGCCAAGCGGGTGACCATCATGCCCAAGGACATCCAGCTGGCCCGCCGTATTCGCGGAGAGCGCGCATAAATGAGGATGACCTGAACTCGAATATCCCCCAAAGGCTCTTTTAAGAGCCACCTCCATATTTCCATCAAAAAGGCACAATTGTTCCATGTATACACGCACCTCTACATTAGCCACCATGTATGTTGTTCACTAACACGTCTAAAAGCTACGTATTGCACCTTTTTAGTTGCCTGAAGTCTAGCTTCAATGTTTGTGTGTGTGTATATACACAACCATCTGGCATCATCCACTTCCTTTGAACTATATAGTAACACAGTAAAATGCTTTACAAAGGAGGGGAAAAAGAAACGAGTGATAATATAGGCCGAATAGTAACAAGAATTGTGTTCAGATGAATAATTGACACTATTAGTTGTGTGTAATAATAGCCTTGCATGCAGTCCAGAAAAAACATTGCATGCCAACTTACTTTGAAAGTCCCATGTTGCAGTGCTGCTGAGAGACTCATGCAGAGGCCCAAACTTTACAATGGAGCACGGAGGCCATCTTGTGGTTAAATGTGGGTACTGCACCTCATGGTGAGTCCCTTTCAGCATTTGCTCTTTAGGCCAGCGTTTCCCAAACGCGGTCCTGGGGTCCACAAGGGGTGCGCGTTTTGCGTTTTGCCCTAGCACTCCACAACTGATTCTAATACTCCCAGCTTGATGATGATGAGTTGATTATTTGAATCAGCTGTGTAGTGCTAGGGCAAAAACTCCCAAAATGTGGCCCGAGTTTGGGAAACCCTGCTTTAGGCTAATACTAGCCTATTAGGATGACTTGGTTCGATCGCTTTAATGGCAACTGCTGAACTCTGGTTTCACTAATTACTTGTCCCAGGTCACCATTATGAATCCAATAGCAAAACAAATGTTTCAAAATAGCTCAATAGTGAAAAAAGGCCAGGAAATGATGGGTTCTCAGCAATATTTCACCAACAACCAATCACTATTCACGCATAGACATTAGGATCATCAACAAATATTCCTAAGTCATACTACAAAAGGGTTGTAACGAAATGGATTTGTCTGTTCAATGCAAGTTCAACGTCAAAGAAAAAGTGCATCACCACAACAAACGTGTCTTTAGATACACTGTAAAAAATGACTTTGTGGAATGTACTCAAGCTATTACAGTCAACAAAAGCACACGTCATATTGTTGAGTAGATCTTTTTGCTTGTTTTTATGAGTAGATAAGCTTGAGTAAGTTGAGTTGATGTGGTCCAATACATTGAGTAAAGATGATAGAGACGTAAAAAGGATTATATTACGTTGATTCGACTCAAATAGACATTGTGTTATTTTACCTGAATGATTCATCCTATTATGTATTTAGACCAACTTACTTTGGATTCACTCAATCACATCCCTTAAGAGAAAAGGTATCCGGACACCGGGAATCCATTTATTTAAACATCAACGGTTTGCAAAACATCTGTTATTATGAGTTGACAAATTACGTAATTGCAATCAACACTGCAGGTAAATCATGATTGCTGCAGGTAGGCAACACCGTAGAAATAGGAACTACAACACTAACAACAAGTGACATTTACTCCTGATGTACTGACTGACCTGTTGCAACCTCTACAACCACTGTGCTTATTATTTGACCCTGCTGGTCATCTATGAACGTTTGAACATCTTGGAGAAAAATGTGTGAAACCACTGCCTATATGAGGAGCTGTCGTTGTTTGTTTTATTACCACATACTTATGGAAATTGCACCGGTTGAGAGATGATGGCTCTCTTGTGCCTACGGTGAAGGGTACTTCTGATCCAGCAGGTGGTGCTAAGATCCCTCCCTATATGACTTGAATGATGAGTTGATTTATTCCTTATAGCTCCTAATGATTTTAAGGCCAGTGTTGGCAAACATTACTTGTGCTCCAGCAGGTGGCCATGACATCCCTCCCTATATGACTTGACTGACCAGTTAGTTGATGGACTCCTTATAGCTCCTAAATTTAATGATTTTAAGGCCAGTGTTGGCAAACATGACTTCTGCTCCAGCAGGTGGCCATGAAATCCCCCCCTATATGACTTGACTGACCAGGTAGTTGATGGACTCCTTATAGCTCTTAATGATCTCAAGTGTCTGTGTTTTTATGTGGTTAGGAGTTTTGCTCACTGCGTGTCCCCCTTCCATTTCAGTGTTTCCCAACTCCAGCGGTAGAGTAGGCTACCCCCAACAGGACCCATTTTTCTTGTAGGCCTGGACAGCCACAGCTGATTGAACAACCTGTCACCTAAATTACCAAGTCCTCAATGAGTAGAATCAGGTGCAACAACAACAACAACAACAACAACAACAACAACAATATGAGGAGAGGGACACAGTGTACTAGCTGATCTCCCAGTTGTCACAGTTTGGCCTTGTGTTCCACATAGCCTATATCAGTATTTGAGTATGTTTCCCGCGCACTTTAGTTGCTTTCACGTCATCTTTGAAATCGCTCCTCCCTAGTCCCCTAGAACGAGCG
>NW_028162725.1:57500-62500 GCF_964263955.1 Coregonus lavaretus | reverse complement strand
CAAAGGCTCTTTTAAGAGCCAACCACCTAGCTCTCCAAAAGCGCAAAGTACCTTTCTATGACCGCAATACATTGAGTGGGTGTATACACAACTATTTCGACATTCTGTGCCCACATGAGGCCTTGCATGAACAACAACACCTACTTGGCCTCATTTGCCATAGCAGGCTAGCATTAGATGATACGTGCCTATAAGCTGTCACTCTTGACTTTGGCGACTATTATTGCGCGTAAAGGGCCGGCGGCGTCCTATTGCGCGCGCACCGGGAGTTTGAGTTTTGGAGAGGCCGGGCCTCCCGTCCAATGGCCAACGGAGGAGGCCTGCGAAACGGGCCAATCGGGGTGGTGGGGAGATGGTGTCCAATCAGCAGGCGCCACTGCCGGCTTTATAAACTTCACATAGGCATTTCGAGGCTATACTCCCGACTGTCAGAGCAGCGCCATGGCCAGAACCAAGCAAACCGCTCGCAAATCCACCGGTGGCAAAGCCCCCAGGAAGCAGCTCGCCACTAAGGCTGCTCGCAAGAGTGCCCCGGCCACCGGCGGTGTGAAGAAGCCTCACCGTTACAGGCCCGGCACCGTGGCTCTGAGAGAGATCCGTCGTTACCAGAAGTCCACTGAGCTACTCATCCGCAAGCTGCCCTTCCAGCGCCTGGTGCGAGAAATCGCCCAGGACTTCAAGACCGACCTGCGCTTCCAGAGCTCCGCCGTGATGGCCCTACAGGAGGCTAGCGAGGCTTACCTGGTCGGCCTGTTCGAGGACACCAACCTGTGCGCCATCCACGCCAAGCGGGTGACCATCATGCCCAAGGACATCCAGCTGGCCCGCCGTATTCGCGGAGAGCGCGCATAAATGAGGATGACCTGAACTCGAATATCCCCCAAAGGCTCTTTTAAGAGCCACCTCCATATTTCCATCAAAAAGGCACAATTGTTCCATGTATACACGCACCTCTACATTAGCCACCATGTATGTTGTTCACTAACACGTCTAAAAGCTACGTATTGCACCTTTTTAGTTGCCTGAAGTCTAGCTTCAATGTTTGTGTGTGTGTATATACACAACCATCTGGCATCATCCACTTCCTTTGAACTATATAGTAACACAGTAAAATGCTTTACAAAGGAGGGGAAAAAGAAACGAGTGATAATATAGGCCGAATAGTAACAAGAATTGTGTTCAGATGAATAATTGACACTATTAGTTGTGTGTAATAATAGCCTTGCATGCAGTCCAGAAAAAACATTGCATGCCAACTTACTTTGAAAGTCCCATGTTGCAGTGCTGCTGAGAGACTCATGCAGAGGCCCAAACTTTACAATGGAGCACGGAGGCCATCTTGTGGTTAAATGTGGGTACTGCACCTCATGGTGAGTCCCTTTCAGCATTTGCTCTTTAGGCCAGCGTTTCCCAAACGCGGTCCTGGGGTCCACAAGGGGTGCGCGTTTTGCGTTTTGCCCTAGCACTCCACAACTGATTCTAATACTCCCAGCTTGATGATGATGAGTTGATTATTTGAATCAGCTGTGTAGTGCTAGGGCAAAAACTCCCAAAATGTGGCCCGAGTTTGGGAAACCCTGCTTTAGGCTAATACTAGCCTATTAGGATGACTTGGTTCGATCGCTTTAATGGCAACTGCTGAACTCTGGTTTCACTAATTACTTGTCCCAGGTCACCATTATGAATCCAATAGCAAAACAAATGTTTCAAAATAGCTCAATAGTGAAAAAAGGCCAGGAAATGATGGGTTCTCAGCAATATTTCACCAACAACCAATCACTATTCACGCATAGACATTAGGATCATCAACAAATATTCCTAAGTCATACTACAAAAGGGTTGTAACGAAATGGATTTGTCTGTTCAATGCAAGTTCAACGTCAAAGAAAAAGTGCATCACCACAACAAACGTGTCTTTAGATACACTGTAAAAAATGACTTTGTGGAATGTACTCAAGCTATTACAGTCAACAAAAGCACACGTCATATTGTTGAGTAGATCTTTTTGCTTGTTTTTATGAGTAGATAAGCTTGAGTAAGTTGAGTTGATGTGGTCCAATACATTGAGTAAAGATGATAGAGACGTAAAAAGGATTATATTACGTTGATTCGACTCAAATAGACATTGTGTTATTTTACCTGAATGATTCATCCTATTATGTATTTAGACCAACTTACTTTGGATTCACTCAATCACATCCCTTAAGAGAAAAGGTATCCGGACACCGGGAATCCATTTATTTAAACATCAACGGTTTGCAAAACATCTGTTATTATGAGTTGACAAATTACGTAATTGCAATCAACACTGCAGGTAAATCATGATTGCTGCAGGTAGGCAACACCGTAGAAATAGGAACTACAACACTAACAACAAGTGACATTTACTCCTGATGTACTGACTGACCTGTTGCAACCTCTACAACCACTGTGCTTATTATTTGACCCTGCTGGTCATCTATGAACGTTTGAACATCTTGGAGAAAAATGTGTGAAACCACTGCCTATATGAGGAGCTGTCGTTGTTTGTTTTATTACCACATACTTATGGAAATTGCACCGGTTGAGAGATGATGGCTCTCTTGTGCCTACGGTGAAGGGTACTTCTGATCCAGCAGGTGGTGCTAAGATCCCTCCCTATATGACTTGAATGATGAGTTGATTTATTCCTTATAGCTCCTAATGATTTTAAGGCCAGTGTTGGCAAACATTACTTGTGCTCCAGCAGGTGGCCATGACATCCCTCCCTATATGACTTGACTGACCAGTTAGTTGATGGACTCCTTATAGCTCCTAATGATTTTAAGGCCAGTGTTGGCAAACATGACTTCTGCTCCAGCAGGTGGCCATGAAATCCCCCCCTATATGACTTGACTGACCAGGTAGTTGATGGACTCCTTATAGCTCTTAATGATCTCAAGTGTCTGTGTTTTTATGTGGTTAGGAGTTTTGCTCACTGCGTGTCCCCCTTCCATTTCAGTGTTTCCCAACTCCAGCGGTAGAGTAGGCTACCCCCAACAGGACCCATTTTTCTTGTAGGCCTGGACAGCCACAGCTGATTGAACAACCTGTCACCTAAATTACCAAGTCCTCAATGAGTAGAATCAGGTGCAACAACAACAACAACAACAACAACAACAATATGAGGAGAGGGACACAGTGTACTAGCTGATCTCCCAGTTGTCACAGTTTGGCCTTGTGTTCCACATAGCCTATATCAGTATTTGAGTATGTTTCCCGCGCACGTTAGTTGCTTTCACGTCATCTTTGAAATCGCTCCTCCCTAGTCCCCTAGAACGAGCGCCCTCCCCTTTGCAACGCCTCCGAACATATAACAGAGGCGCGCTTTCTGTGCCGCCGGCCTCAATCAGGTCGACCAAACGCAGATAATAGCGCACCGCGCACCGGCGCTGAAATCATTCATTCACTTGAACTCAACTAGCGAACACACCATGTCCGGAAGAGGCAAAGGCGGCAAGGGACTCGGAAAAGGAGGCGCCAAGCGTCACCGCAAAGTTCTCCGCGATAACATCCAGGGAATCACCAAACCCGCTATCCGCCGTCTGGCTCGCCGCGGCGGCGTGAAGCGTATTTCCGGTCTGATCTACGAGGAGACCCGCGGTGTCCTGAAGGTGTTCCTGGAGAACGTGATCCGTGACGCAGTCACCTACACCGAGCACGCCAAGAGGAAGACCGTTACCGCCATGGACGTGGTCTACGCTCTGAAACGTCAGGGACGCACCCTGTACGGTTTCGGCGGTTAAACCCACTCTCTTCGGAACCTCAACACCCCGACTCGAACCCAAAGGCTCTTTTAAGAGCCACCCACATCCGCTTAAAATGGGCCCATTCCATGTAGTGTTATATATAACAAAAAATGTTTAGTATGCAATTTAGTAAGAAAGTATGAGCCACTTCGAGTGGACAGGGAGTATTAATTAGAGGATTCTAATGTCCCGTCCACTTTTAGCGCACAGAGGGAGGCCTATATCTGACAGTGGCAAAGTGTAAGAACGTTATTATTTTGGGTCAAGCAATAGTGGAATTTGGACAACATAAAGCAACCACGAGTCGGTAGACGTGGCTCGAAAAGAGGGGGACAGCGCGCACACACACACACACAGTCCAAAATGGGAGCCCTATGTCTGACGGTGCCAAAGTGGGCAATTCTATCACCAGCATTATTTGGCACAACAATCGTGCCATTTGGACACCTATTAAAGCCCCCCTTTTGAAACACACAATTCCCCATCGGTCACAGAGCATAGGCTATAGAGAGGAGGGAGGGAGGGAGGGAGGGAGGGAGGGAGGGAGGGAGGGAGGAAGCAAGCAAGCAGGGGAGTGTCTACGGCCGCTGACTTTGCTTAGCTTCCTCTTCATAAGACGGGTAAGCGCCCTTCACCCCCTCATTCGTTTCTGAGAAGCAACGAGACATCATCATGCCCGAGCCAGCAAAGTCAGCGCCCAAGAAGGGCTCCAAGAAAGCCGTCACCAAGACCGCAGGGAAGGGCGGCAAGAAGCGCAGAAAGTCCAGGAAGGAGAGTTACGCCATCTACGTGTACAAAGTCCTGAAGCAGGTCCACCCCGACACCGGCATCTCCTCCAAGGCCATGGGAATCATGAACTCCTTCGTGAACGACATCTTCGAGCGTATCGCCGGAGAGTCCTCTCGCCTGGCCCACTACAACAAGCGTTCTACCATCACCTCCAGGGAGATCCAGACCGCGGTGCGCCTGCTGCTCCCCGGTGAACTTGCCAAACACGCCGTGTCCGAGGGCACCAAGGCCGTAACCAAGTACACCAGCTCCAAGTAAACAGCGCATTTGGACTGCTCTACTAACCCAAAGGCTCTTTTAAGAGCCACCCACTCTGTCAGTAAAAAAAGCAATTCCATCGCCACCGAATGAATGCGTAGGTAGGCTGCGTTACATTGTATCATTGTTTAATGGGCGGCGCGCGCCGCCTCGGAGAGCGGCTACATTGTATCATTGTTTAATGGG
>NW_028162725.1:30000-50000 GCF_964263955.1 Coregonus lavaretus | reverse complement strand
CCTGGCATCACCCGAAGGGCGGCCAGAAGAGACGCCGTTTATGACAGGCGAGGGGGAGAGAACGGAAGACGGCACAGCGCCTGCTGTGACCGAGCCCACTGTCCCCCCCCACTCTACCGTTGAGTGTATGGAGGAGAATGTTTTTTGTTGATGTGTGTAATAAAGAGTTGGCTCTACTTGACACTGTCAAGAAAGAGCCCCCTTTTCCATAATACATCCGAGAGCGTTCGACCTTCCTCACTCTCGCTCTCTCTCTTACCACTATGAGTGCAGCTCAGCCCACCATGGTGCGTTGCTGAATGCACACATAAGGCAGGTATATAAAAGGTATTAAGTGTACCTTATAGGACCTCACTTTACAGACTCCTAGGAGTGCCGTAGTGAGTGTCTCACATAGCAGGCTGCAGTCTCAGCCAGATAATGGCATGATGACGCGACCGCTATCCGGGACGGCGCTCTGTCTCAGGCTAACGCCTCAGTCAGTGCAGTTCAGACCCGTGCTGCGTTCACGGAGGGCCTGATTACTACGGTTACGGGCGTAACCACGTATCGGCGCCCCCGTTTCTCTCAGAACGCGCTGATAATAACCACATTGGGGGTGGCGCACTATCACAGACTAAGGTCTCTGTTAGTACGACCCAGACCCATGCTGCGTTCAAGAAGGGCCCGATTACCACGGTCACGAAGGTGCCCAGTGTATCGGCGCCCCCACCTTTTCCTGAACGCGCCCAGGCTCACCACACTGAGTGTAGTTCAGCCCACCAGGGGTGCAGAGCTGAACGCACACAGGAGGTGAAAGGAGGAATAATACCTAGACGCCGTCTTGGTTTATCTCAAAGAGAACTCACATTACAGACTCCAAGGAGTACTGTAGTGAGTGCCTCTCATAGCAGGCTGCAGTCTCAGTCAGGAGACATGATGACGCAGCCGCTAGTTGGGGATGGCGCACTATCGCAGACTAAGGTCTCGGTTAGTGCGATTCAGACCCATGCTGCGTTCACGGAGGGCCCGATTACCACGGTGACGAAGTTTCCCAGTGTATCGGCGCCCCCACTTCTTTCTGAACGCGCTAATACTCACCACACTGAGCGTAGTTCAGCCCACCAGAGGTGCAGAGCTGAACGCACACAGGAGGTGAAGGGAGGAAAGATACCAAGACACCGTCTTGGCTTATCTCAGGATACCTCACATTCAGCAGGCAGCTGTCTCTGTCCCAATGTGACATGAAGACGCAGCCGCTAGCCGGGAATGACGCCTTGCTGCAGGCTAATGCCTCAGTCAGCGCAGATCAGACCCGTGCGACGTTCACGGAGAGCGGGAATACCAGGGTTACAGGTATAACCAAGGTATGGACGCCTCCGAATTATTCTGAACGTGTCAATGCCCATGGCTATGAGCGCAGCTCACCACATATTGAGTGTGTCGTTGAACAGTCGCCTAAGACCAGTAAAGAGGCATTGTGGCACCACCGTGTGGTGTCAGTCAGAGATCACACCTTTCAGATTCTATTGAATTCTGTAAAGGATGAGTCTCATGTTAAGCGGCAGTCTCAGTCAGACAATGACATGATGACGCAATCGCTTTCCGGGCAGAGCGCTCTGTCTCAGGCCAGTACCTCAGACAGCGCAGTTCAGACCCGTGCTGCGTTCCTGGAGGGCAAGATTACTGGAGTTACGGTCGTAACCAACGTATCAAAGCCCCCGACTCACCCAGAACGAGCTGACGTATCCTCTCCCTTTCAAGGGGGGCCCGACTTGGGCTATTCCACCAACCCAGTGCTGGGGAATAGCGGCGGCGAGGGCCATAGAGGAATACAGGTCCTTCCTACTGGACGCACCACAGCTTCGTGCGCACCCGCTGTCTCTGCATTGCTGGCAGTGGCGTCGAAGCTGTACCCTCTCACGCTGGCTAGAACAGACGTTAGAGAAGGGTTATGCCCTCCAATTCCATCGGACCCCACCCCCGTTCAAGGGAGTGGTGGAAACGGTGATGAAAACGCCAGACAAAGTAGCCGCTCTGAGATCAGAGATTACGGAACTTTTGGCGAAGGAGGCGGTCACAGTAGTTCCCCGAGAGCAAAGGAACAAGGGGCTTTACTCGCCCTATTTCCTAGTGCCAAAAAAGACGGGGGGAGTGAGGCCGATTTTGGATTTACGCATTCTCAACGAGAGCATAACCAAACGGCCCTTCCGAATGCTGACGACAAAACGCCTACTGGAATGTGTTCAGAAGGGAGATTTTTGTACAAGCATAGACCTAAAGGACGCGTACTTTCATGTGCCGATACAATCGCGCCACAGAAAGTTTCTGCGGTTCGCCTTTCAAGGGGTGGCGTAAGAGTTCACGAGGATGCCGTTTGGGTACGCCCTGGCACCTCGAACGTTTTCCAAATGTGTGGAGGCGGCATTGGAACCGCTGCGTCGTCAAGGGATAAGGCTATTAGCCTACCTAGACGACCTGCTGATTCTCGCCCCGTCAGCAGAGCTGGCGTTCACACACACGACACAGACAGTGATTCATCTCACGCGTCTGGGGTTTGCTGTGAATTGGAAAAAGAGCGCACCCTGGCCCAGTCATCAGATTGTCTACCTGGGACTACAGCTAGACACTGTAATGATGAGGGCGCGAATTTCGGACCCTCGAAGGGCAGCATTGTTACTAGCCCTGAGGAAGTGTCGTCCGAATCACACAGTAACGGCGCTATCGATCATGTCACTTTTGGGTCTCATGTCGGCAGCCCACTCTGTGGTCCCGCTAGGGCTTCTGCACATGCGCAAAGCACAGCGGTGGTTCGCCCAACTAAGACTAGACCCAGTGCGTCAACGTCATCGGTTGGTGGTGGTTCCTCTCTCGCTAAGAGCAGACCTGGACTATTGGCGGAACCCGTGCGTTCTCACGCACGGAGTCCCGATGGGCAAGGTGTCATCCTACATTCCAGTGTTTACAGATGCCTCTCTGACTGGATGGGGAGGGACATGTCAGTCTCAAGCGATAGGAGGTGCATGGCCTCAATCAGGTCGTCACATCAACCTCCTAGAGTTGGAAACGGTGCGACTGGTCTTGACCCACTTCGCGTCTACCCTTCGGGGTCGCGATGTGTTGGTCTGGTCAGACAACCGAACCACAGTAGCTCACATAAACCGCCAGGGAGGGGTCAGGTCTCCTGCCCTTCATCGGGCGGCAGTGGAATTGTGGCTGTGGGCTCACAAGCACCTTCGCTCGTTGAGAGCAGCACACATTCCGGGCTACTTGAACGTAGGGGCAGACCTCATGTCAAGAGGGGGTCCTCGAGACGACGAGTGGTGTCTGCACCCGGACATTGTTCTACAGATTTGGGAACAATTCGGGAGAGCCGAGGTGGACCTGTCCGCGTCACGTGTGAACGCGCAGTGTCCCCTATGGTTCTCTCTGAGAAACCAGGACGAACCGCCATTGGGAAGAGACGCATTCGCGCACTACCTGTGGCCGAAAGTTCTCCTGTATGCATTCCCTCCGCTGTCTTGCATTCTCCCACTGCTAGCCAGGGTGAGGTCAGAGGAGCTGTCAGTGATACTGATAGCGCCCGATCGCCCGGGGGCTCCGTGGTTTGCAGAGATGAGTCAGATGTTGATTGCGCCACCCTGGCCAATTCCACATCAACGAGACGCGTTGACTCAGGCGGGAGGCTCGATAGGGCAATGGCCCATAATCGGCCAACCACTGAAGGCTTGGTTCCTGAATGGGACAGGTTAAAGCGCCGTGGGTTGTCTGATGCAGTGATCAGAACAATACAGGGCGCAAGAGCCGGTTCCACTTCTAGGGTGTATACCAGCAGATGGAACGTTTTCTCACGATGGTGTGATACACAGGACGTGGACCCCATGAGCTGTCAGGTAGAGAGTGTGCTCTCATTCCTACAGTCTATGTTTGATAAGCAGAAATCGCCCTCCACTATTCGAGTGTTTGCAGCGGCAATTTCAGCTGGTCATGAAGGTTTTAACGGAAAAAGTGTTTTCAGTCACCCTTTAGTGAAACGTTTCCTATTGGGAACGCAACGGCTTAGGCCAAGACCTAGAGCTACGCTGCCCAAGTGGGATTTGGCATTGGTTCTCGAAGCGCTATGTAAGTCGCCGTTCGAGCCATTGAATCAAATACCCCTCAAGATGCTGTCTATCAAGACGGCGCTGTTGCTCACCTTGACTACTGCTAAACGAGTCAGCGATTTGTGTGCACTGTCGACGAGACCCGACTGCCTTGCCATTAATGGCGATTTGAGCAGAGCGGTGTTACGTCCTAACCCGGCATTTGTGCCGAAGGTTATTAACAGTGCATATAGATCGCAGATCGTGGAATTGTGGGCTTTTCATCCCCCTCCCCATGGGGAGAGGAGTGAGGAAAAGCTTCACTGTCTGTGCCCAGTACGCGCTTTGGCGTGTTACGTTAGGCGCACAGCGGCGGTTAGGTCATCGCCTCAGCTGTTTGTGTGTCACGGTGCGGCTGCATTGGGTAGACAACTTTCAAAACAGCGTTTGTCTCATTGGCTTTGTGAAGGCATTGAGACGGCGTACGAGGCGGCGGGGCAACAACCGCCTCAGGGTATTAGAGCGCACTCCACTCGTGGAGTAGCAGCTTCTACTGCTCTTTTCAGAGGAACAGAGGTAGAGGATATTTGTAGAGCAGCGTCATGGTCGACACCGTCTCCTTTTATCCGTTTTCTATCTGTTGGATATGTCTTCTAACTCTTTGGCTCGGTCTGTACTCAGCGTGGCTGAAGGGAGATCATGAGCAGAATAGAGAAAGAAAGCAGGATTGTGAATAAGTTCATAAGTCCGCTTTTATTAGAAGTAACATATTATGGACATGTTTTATAACTCTTTTGTTCGATCGAATTTCAGCAGAGCTGAAAGGCGTTCTTGAGCTAGAAAAGGAGGACAGAGCAGGACCTTGGACAGGTTCCAATCAGGTCCGCTCTGGTTAGGAAGACTTATGTCAAGAATAAGCCTTTTAAACTCCAATCTCGATTGCACTCAGCACAGCTGAAGGGGAATCTTGAGGTAGAGGAGGGAGAAGCAGGATGATAGACTGGTCTCTATCAGGTCCGCTTCGGATGAAGAGCATATTCTGTGGCATGTCTCCTGGCTGACAGTGTCAGCATATAGAAACATGTATTGAGTGGATAGAATGTGAGGTCATCTATCTGAGGTTCAGTTTAGTATGACTGGTATATTTTGTTCCATAGAATATTGAGGCACGGCTATCTGCTAGTCAGATTAGCACGGCGTCTATTCTATTGATCTGCCCAATAGCCATTGACATTGTCATTGAGCTAGATGGGGCGGGTCTATAACCGATGACGCGGTATATTGTGACGCCCTGATGGGTTTTTAGTCGCAGTACTGCGGGAATTGGTTGCAGCCATTGCTGGGCTTGACCTTTTCATTTTTTAATGGGAAGTGTTAGGCTCGGCAGGGAGTACATTTTGGAGCGTTTCGCTCCGCCTTAAACCACTAGGAGCATAGCTCCCCTATGGGGCGGAGCTCCACGATATAGAACGATTAGTTACCGGAGTGTAACTCCAGTTCTATGAGTGGAGCGGAGCCCCATAGGACTTAAGGCCCTACCGACCCTCTCTAGTCTCGCTGAAGATAATATCTCGGGAGGCAGATTGAGGGAACGGGGTTCCTTATATAGGGACACCTGTACTCCTATTGGCTGTAGGTGTGTGCATAATTTTGCTTCAGGCTGCATCTGCCTTAGGGCAGAGGGTAAACCACTAGGAGCATAGCTCCCCTATGGGGCTCCGCTCCACTCATAGAACTGGAGTTACACTCCGGTAACTAATCGGCTATTCCCGTTCAGAGGCAGGCTGCTGTGATGTGTTACAAGTGCCATGTAATAACAATAACAATACTATAGTGGCTTCGAATTGAAACTCACGAGTGCACCCTCAACAGCCATTTTTATATATGAGCCACTGGGCTATTCCCGTTCAGAGGCAGGCTGCTGTGATGTGTTACAAGTGCCATGTAATAACAATAACAATACTATAGTGGCTTCGATTTCAAACTCAAGAGTGCACCCTCACCAGCTGTTTGTTTCCCATTTGGAGAGAAATAATGTGTGGATGTCATTTCGGACATTTTGGCGCTCACGCGAAATGACACAAAGTAACAAAGTCGGAGGGAAACGACTAGTTACCGGAGTGTAACTCCAGTTCTATGAGTGGAGCGGAGCCCCATAGGGGAGCTATGCTCCTAGTGGTTTACCCTCTGCCCTAAGGCAGACGCAGCCTGAAACAAAATTATGCACACACCTACAGCCAATAGGAGTACAGGTGTCCCTATATAAGGAACCCCGTTCCCTCAATCTGCCTCCCGAGATATTATCTTCAGCGAGACTAGAGAGGGTCGGTAGGGCCTTAAGTCCTATGGGGCTCCGCTCCACTCATAGAACTGGAGTTACACTCCGGTAACTAGTCGTTCTATATCGTGGAGCTCCGCCCCATAGGGGAGCTATGCTCCTAGTGGTTTAAGGCGGAGCGAAACGCTCCAAAATGTACTCCCTACCGAGCCTAACACTTCCCATTAAAAAATGCAAAGGTCAAGCCCAGCAATGGCTGCAACCAATTCCCGCAGTACTGCGACTAAAAACCATCAAGGCGTCACAATATACCGCGTCATCGGTTATAGACCCGCCCCATCTAGCTCAATGACAATGTCAATGGCTGTTGGGCAGATCAATAGAATAGACGCCGTGCTAATCTGACTAGCAGATAGCCGTGCCTCAATATTCTATGGAACAAAATATACCAGTCATACTAAACTGAACCTCAGATAGATGACCTCACATTCTGTCCTCTCAGTACATGTTTCTATATGCTGACACTGTCAGCCAGGAGACATGCCACAGAATATGCTCTTCATCCAAAGCGGACCTGATAGAGATCAGTCTATCATCCTGCTTCTCCCTCCTCTACCTCAAGATTCTCCTTCAGCTGTGCTGAGTGCAATCGAGATTGGAGTTTAAAAGGCTTATTCCTGACATAAGTCTTCCTAACCAGAGCGGACCTGATTGGAACCTGTCCAAGGTCCTGCTCTGTCCTCTCTTTCTAGCTCAAGAACGCCTTTCAGCTCTGCTGAAATTCGATCGAACAAAAGAGTTAGAAAACATGTCCATAATATGTTACTTCTAATAAAAGTGGACTTATGAACTTATTCACAATCCTGCTTTCTTTCTCTGTTCTGCTCAAGATCTCCCTTCAGCCACGCTGAGTACCGACCGAGCCAAAGAGTTAGAAGACATATCCAACAGATAGAAACGGATAAAAGGAGACGGTGTCGACCATGACGCTGCTCTACAAATATCCTCTACCTCTGTTCCTCTGAAAAGAGCAGTAGAAGCTGCTACTCCACGAGTGGAGTGCGCTCTAATACCCTGAGGCGGTTGTTGCCCCGCCGCCTCGTACGCCGTCTCAATGCCTTCACAAAGCCAATGAGACAAACGCTGTTTTGAAAGTGGTCTACCCAATGCAGCCGCACCGTGACACACAAACAGCTGAGGTGATGACCTAACCGCCTCTGTGCGCCTAACGTAACACGCCAAAGCGCGTACTGGGCACAGACAGTGAAGCTTTTCCTCACTCCTCTCCCCGTGAGGAGGGGGATGAAAAGCCCACAATTCCACGATCTGCGATCTATATGCACTGTTAATAACCTTCGGCACAAATGCCGGGTTAGGACGTAACACCGCTCTGCTCAGATCGCCATTAATGGCTAGGCAGTCGGGTCTCGTCGACAGTGCACACAAATCGCTGACTCGTTTAGCAGTAGTCAAGGCGAGCAACAGCGCCGTCTTGATAGACAGCATCTTGAGGGGTATTTGATTCAATGGCTCGAACGGCGACTTACATAGCGCTTCGAGAACCAATGCCAAATCCCACTTGGGCAGCGTAGCTCTAGGCCTTGGCCTAAGCCGTCGCGTTCCCAATAGGAAACGTTTCACTAACGGGTGAGTGAACACACTTTTTCCGTTAAACCCTTCATGACCAGCTGAAATTGCCGCTGCAAACACTCGAATAGTGGAGGGCGATTTCTGCTTATCAAACATAGACTGTAGGAATGAGAGCACACTCTCTACCTGACAGCTCATGGGGTCCACGTCCTGTGTATCACACCATCGTGAGAAAACATTCCATCTGCTGGTATACAACCTGCAAGTGGAACCGGCTCTTGCGCCCTGTATTGTTCTGATCACTGCATCAGACAACCCACGGCGCTTTAACCTGTCCCATTCAGGAACCAAGCCTTCAGTGGTTGGCCGATTATGGGCCATTGCCCTATCGAGCCTCCCGCCTGAATCAACGCGTCTCGTCGATGTGGAATTGACCAGGGTGGCGCAATCAACATCTGACTCATCTCTGCAAACCACGGAGCCCCCGGGCGATCGGGCGCTATCAGTATCACTGACAGCCCCTCTGACCTCACCCTGGCTAGCAGTGGGAGAATGCAAGACAGCGGAGGGAATGCATACAGGAGAACTCTCGGCCACGGGTAGTGCGCGAATGCGTCTCTTCCCAATGGCGGTTCGTCCTGGTTCCTCAGAGAGAACCATAGGGGACACTGCGCGTTCACACGTGACGCGAACAGGTCCACCTCGGCTCTCCCGAATTGTTCCCAAATCTGTAGAACAATGTCCGGGTGCAGACACCACTCGTCGTCTCGAGGACCCCCTCTTGACATGATGTCTGCCCCTACGTTCAAGTAGCCCGGAATGTGTGCTGCTCTCAACGAGCGAAGGTGCTTGTGAGCCCACAGCCACAATTCCACTGCCGCCCGATGAAGGGCAGGAGACCTGACCCCTCCCTGGCGGTTTATGTGAGCCACTGTGGTTCGGTTGTCTGACCAGACCAGCACATCGCGACCCCGAAGGGTAGACGCGAAGTGGGTCAAGACCAGTCTCACCGTTTCCAACTCTAGGAGGTTGATGTGACGACCTGATTGAGGCCATGCACCTCCTATCGCTTGAGACTGACATGTCCCTCCCCATCCAGTCAGAGAGGCATCTGTAAACACTGGAATGTAGGATGACACCTTGCCCATCGGGACTCCGTGCGTGAGAACGCACGGGTTCCGCCAATAGTCCAAGTCTGCTCTTAGCGAGAGAGGAACCACCACCAACCGATGACGTTGACGCACTGGGTCTAGTCTTAGTTGGGCGAACCACCGCTGTGCTTTGCGCATGTGCAGAAGCCCTAGCGGGACCACAGAGTGGGCTGCCGACATGAGACCCAAAAGTGACATGATCGATAGCGCCGTTACTGTGTGATTCGGACGACACTTCCTCAGGGCTAGCAACAATGCTGCCCTTCGAGGGTCCGAAATTCGCGCCCTCATCATAACAGTGTCTAACTGTAGTCCCAAGTAGACAATCTGATGACTGGGCCAAGGTGCGCTCTTTTTCCAATTCACAGCAAACCCCAGACGCGTGAGATGCATCACTGTCTGTGTCGTGTGTGTGAACGCCAGCTCTGCTGACGGGGCGAGAATCAACAGGTCGTCTAGGTAGGCTAATAGCCTTATCCCTTGACGACGCAGCGGTTCCAATGCCGCCTCCACACATTTGGAAAACGTCCGAGGTGCCAGGGCGTACCCAAACGGCATCCTCGTGAACTCGTACGCCACCCCTTGAAAGGCGAACCGCAGAAACTTTCTGTGACGCGATTGTATCGGCACATGAAAGTACGCGTCCTTTAGGTCTATGCTTGTACAAAAATCTCCCTTCTGAACACATTCCAGTAGGCGTTTTGTCGTCAGCATTCGGAAGGGCCGTTTGGTTATGCTCTCGTTGAGAATGCGTAAATCCAAAATCGGCCTCACTCCCCCCGTCTTTTTTGGCACTAGGAAATAGGGCGAGTAAAGCCCCTTGTTCCTTTGCTCCCGGGGAACTACTGTGACCGCCTCCTTCGCCAAAAGTTCCGTAATCTCTGATTTCAGAGCGGCTACTTTGTCTGGCGTTTTCATCACCGTTTCCACCACTCCCTTGAACGGGGGTGGGGTTCGGCGGAATTGGAGGGCATAACCCTTCTCTAACGTCTGTTCTAGCCAGCGTGAGAGGGTACAGCTTTGACGCCACTGCCAGCAATGCATGGAAAGCGGGTGCGCACGAAGCTGTGGTGCATCCAGTAGGAAGGACCTGTATTCCTCTATGGCCCTTGCCGCCGCTATTCCCCAACACTGGGTTGGTGGAATAGCCCAAGGCGGGCCCCCCTTGAAAGGGAGAGGACACATCAGCTCGTTCTGGGTGAGTCGGGGGCTTTGATACGTTGGTTACGACCGTAACTCCAGTAATCTTGCCCTCCGTGAACGCAGCACGGGTCTGAACTGCGCTGTCTGAGGTACTGGCCTGAGACAGAGCGCTCTGCCCGGAAAGCGATTGCGTCATCATGTCATTGTCTGACTGAGACTGCCGCTTGCCATGAGACCCATCCATTACAGTACTCATCTGAGTCTGAAAGGTGTAATCTCTGACTGGTACCACACGGTGGTGCCATAACACCTCTTTACTGGTCTCATGCGGCTGCTCAACAACACACTCAGTGAGTGGTGGGCTGCGCTCAGAGCCCTGGGCATTGATACGTTCATGATAGACCGGAGGCGTCCATACCTTGGTTACGCCTGTAACTCTGGTATTCCCGCTCTCCGTGAACGTCGCACGGGTCTGAACTGCGCCGGCTGAGGCATTAGCCTGCAGCAAGGCGTTCTTCCCGGCTAGCGGCTGCGCCTTCATGTCACATTGGGACAGAGACAGCTGCCTGCTATGAGAGACCTTTACTACAGAGCTCCTAGGAGTCTGTAGTAAGAGATCTTTATTAGGTGAGCTAAGGCAGTGCCTTGCTACCTTTACCCTTTTCCTCTCTTGAGCGCGCTCAGCTACACACTCTAAGTGGGTTGAGCTACACTCAAGATGGTGAGGGAGAGACATAGAACGTGAAGTGTTCTTAACCTTATGGAATAAATGTCCTTCTTTGACAATGTCAGTGAGAATCATCTCTTTATTCACATAATTATAAAAACAGCCCTCCACGCCCTGAACAGTGGGGTGGGGGGGAACAGTAGGCCCCTCTGCGTCATGCGCCGGGCCGTCCTCTGCTCTCTCCCCCTCGCCTCGTCAAAGGTGCCGCCTTTTCTGAGTCACCTTCTGGTGCTTCCAGGCTGGCCTCTGGACGACCTCTCTCTCTGGCGGGACCGACGTCGTCACCGTTGCTGCTGGAGGGGCCGAGCCCGCTCTCCCGCTGCTCTGGGTGTGCGCCTGTCGCCTGGCCCTTCGCCTCCCAGCTGACTTGTTGGGGGCGTTGGAGGTGGATGGGTTGGTTGGGGCTCTGCTGGCCTTCATTGCCAGTGGCAAATGTTTGGCCAGGTGCCTCCTCTCCTCGTCCAATTTGGCGATGCGTTCGGTGGCGTCCTTCACAGCAAGGCCGAATAGCCCTTCGCTGGAGACGGGGGCGTTGAGCAAGGATGCCCTGTCGGTCTCCTTCATGGCCGTCATGGACAGCCAGAGGTGCCGCTCAGTAACCACCGAGGTGGCCATGGTCCTGCCCGCGCATATCGCCACCGCTTGCGTCAGGTGGAGTATGGCTCCAGAAATCCTGGAGGCCTCCTCCACCTCCTCACCGGTCAACTCTGACCTGCCCGTTGTGAGACGGGACAGGGAGGCCGCGAGGAGGGCGATGTTGTTCGCCGCTGCAACGCTCTGGGCTCCCAGCGTGAAGGATTTCTCAGCCAATTGGGCTGTGAACCTGTCCCTCTGTGCTGGCAGGGTGGCCTTCTTGGAGGCTGCCCAGGGACTCGAACCCGGCACTAGGTACGCCGTCATGGCGCCTTCGAGCCTAGGGATTCCCTTAGCTGCCCACTCGTATCCAGCCACTCTGGTGAATGGGGTGTACACTCTGGCCGGCGAACGCGCCGCCAGAGGTGCCCCCCACGAGCCCTCGACATATTTGCCCAGAGAGGGCAAGGCTGGAGCCATTGGCTCAGCCGCCCTTCTCGGCACGGAGTAGGGGCCGCCCTCCATCAAATCCACCTCCATTGGAGGGGGAGCTGGGGGCAGCGCAATCTCCAGTCGGGTGGCCGCCCTCTCAATGAGTCCGGGAAAGTCCGAACGCAGAGAGGCGGCCGCGAAGGACAGAGCCTCTGACCTGGCAGAGCTCATGTCATCTCCGCACAGGGAACCTTCAGACCTCACGCTTCCCGATGGAAAGGGGGTCTTAAAGGCTGGCGCCAGAGCTCTGGATTGCCCCACTGGGACATCCGGCTCGGCGCTCTCCCTGTCATCCTCTGATTCCGCACTGCCCGCTGATGCCTCTGAGCCAGAGGCGAGCACGGACATTGCATCATCAAGAGGGACATCCTCCTTGAAAAACGCCCAGCGCTGCTTTCTCTCCTTCATAGGAAGGAGAGCGCAGGAGGCGCAATTAGGAGGGTCGCCGAGACCATCCTTGGCATGCAGCGGTCCCAAACACACGAAACATAGGTCGTGGGGGTCCGTGGTTGCCATGGAGGTACAGCGGCACAGGGCCCTAAAAAGGGCCTTTGGGGGTGGATAACTTGGCGTGCTCATTTAGAAGACGTTGACGGCTGGCAGTCAACGACGAAATTCTTCTTGAGTCTTCTAGGCTTCTTCACTCTAGTCCAGTCGCTGAAGATAATGGGAGGCAGATTGAGGGAACGGGGTTCCTTATATAGGGACACCTGTACTCCTATTGGCTGTAGGTGTGTGCATAATTTTGTTTCAGGCTGCGTCTGCCTTAGGGCAGAGGGTAAACCACTAGGAGCATAGCTCCCCTATGGGGCGGAGCTCCACGATATAGAACAAAGTAGCCTCTCACTCGCTGCCTGTGGGTGGGAACCGGCTTAGGGCTGTCTGTCTGTCCATCTGTCTGTCCCTCGCTCCAATTGGATAAGGCCACACCGGCCCGGTGGCCAATCGTTGCCTCTTGTGGCGAGGTATATGTACGGCTCTCGAAGTGGCGAGCGGCTCATTCAGACTTTCTGTGACTTTCTCAAGCTACCAATATGAGCGGAAGAGGCAAAACCGGAGGCAAGGCCAGGGCGAAGGCAAAGACCCGTTCATCCCGTGCTGGCCTCCAGTTCCCCGTGGGCCGTGTGCACAGGCTGCTGCGCAAAGGCAACTACGCCGAGCGTGTGGGCGCTGGCGCACCAGTCTACCTGGCCGCCGTACTCGAGTACCTGACTGCTGAGATCCTGGAGTTGGCCGGCAACGCTGCCCGTGACAACAAGAAGACTCGTATCATCCCCCGTCACCTGCAACTGGCCGTCCGTAACGACGAGGAGCTGAACAAACTGCTCGGCGGTGTGACCATCGCTCAGGGTGGTGTGCTGCCCAACATCCAGGCAGTCCTACTCCCCAAGAAGACCGAGAAGGCAGTCAAAGCCAAGTAAATTCGCTACTGCGACTTCAACTTGACTACTCAACCCCCAAAGGCTCTTTTAAGAGCCAACCACCTAGCTCTCCAAAAGCGCAAAGTACCTTTCTATGACCGCAATACATTGAGTGGGTGTATACACAACTATTTCGACATTCTGTGCCCACATGAGGCCTTGCATGAACAACAACACCTACTTGGCCTCATTTGCCATAGCAGGCTAGCATTAGATGATACGTGCCTATAAGCTGTCACTCTTGACTTTGGCGACTATTATTGCGCGTAAAGGGCCGGCGGCGTCCTATTGCGCGCGCACCGGGAGTTTGAGTTTTGGAGAGGCCGGGCCTCCCGTCCAATGGCCAACGGAGGAGGCCTGCGAAACGGGCCAATCGGGGTGGTGGGGAGATGGTGTCCAATCAGCAGGCGCCACTGCCGGCTTTATAAACTTCACATAGGCATTTCGAGGCTATACTCCCGACTGTCAGAGCAGCGCCATGGCCAGAACCAAGCAAACCGCTCGCAAATCCACCGGTGGCAAAGCCCCCAGGAAGCAGCTCGCCACTAAGGCTGCTCGCAAGAGTGCCCCGGCCACCGGCGGTGTGAAGAAGCCTCACCGTTACAGGCCCGGCACCGTGGCTCTGAGAGAGATCCGTCGTTACCAGAAGTCCACTGAGCTACTCATCCGCAAGCTGCCCTTCCAGCGCCTGGTGCGAGAAATCGCCCAGGACTTCAAGACCGACCTGCGCTTCCAGAGCTCCGCCGTGATGGCCCTACAGGAGGCTAGCGAGGCTTACCTGGTCGGCCTGTTCGAGGACACCAACCTGTGCGCCATCCACGCCAAGCGGGTGACCATCATGCCCAAGGACATCCAGCTGGCCCGCCGTATTCGCGGAGAGCGCGCATAAATGAGGATGACCTGAACTCGAATATCCCCCAAAGGCTCTTTTAAGAGCCACCTCCATATTTCCATCAAAAAGGCACAATTGTTCCATGTATACACGCACCTCTACATTAGCCACCATGTATGTTGTTCACTAACACGTCTAAAAGCTACGTATTGCACCTTTTTAGTTGCCTGAAGTCTAGCTTCAATGTTTGTGTGTGTGTATATACACAACCATCTGGCATCATCCACTTCCTTTGAACTATATAGTAACACAGTAAAATGCTTTACAAAGGAGGGGAAAAAGAAACGAGTGATAATATAGGCCGAATAGTAACAAGAATTGTGTTCAGATGAATAATTGACACTATTAGTTGTGTGTAATAATAGCCTTGCATGCAGTCCAGAAAAAACATTGCATGCCAACTTACTTTGAAAGTCCCATGTTGCAGTGCTGCTGAGAGACTCATGCAGAGGCCCAAACTTTACAATGGAGCACGGAGGCCATCTTGTGGTTAAATGTGGGTACTGCACCTCATGGTCAAATCAAATCAAATCAAATTTTATTGGTCACATGCGCCGAATACAACAGGTGCAGACATTACAGTGAAATGCTTACTTACAGCCCTTAACCAACAGTGCATTTATTTTAAACAAAAAAGTAAGAATAAAACAACAACAAAAAAGTGTTGAGAAAAAAAAGAGCAGAAGTAAAAAATAAAGTGACAGTAGGGAGGCTATATATACAATAGAATAAAGTGACAGTAGGGAGGCTATATATACAGGGGGGTACCGTTGCATAGTCAATGTGCGGGGGCACCGGCTAGTTGAGGTAATATGTACATGTGGGTAGAGTTAAAGTGACTATGCATAAATACTTAACAGAGTAGCAGCAGCGTAAAAAGGATGGGGTGGGGGGGCAGTGCAAATAGTCCGGGTAGCCATGATTAGCTGTTCAGGAGTCTTATGGCTTGGGGGTAGAAGCTGTTGAGAAGTCTTTTGGACCTAGACTTGGCACTCCGGTACCGCTTGCCGTGCGGTAGCAGAGAGAACAGTCTATGACTAGGGTGACTGGAGTCTTTGACAATTTTGAGGGCCTTCCTCTGACACCGCCTGGTATAGAGGTCCTGGATGGCAGGGAGCTTTGCCCCAGTGATGTACTGGGCCGTACGCACTACCCTCTGTAGTGCCTTGCGGTCAGAGGCCAAGCAGTTGCCATACCAGGCGGTGATGCAACCAGTCAGGATGCTCTCGATGGTGCAGCTGTAGAATTTTTTGAGGATCTGAGGACCCATGCCAAATCTTTTTAGTCTCCTGAGAGGGAATAGGCTTTGTCGTGCCCTCTTCACGACTGTCTTGGTGTGTTTGGACCATGATAGTTCGTTGGTGATGTGGACACCAAGGAACTTGAAGCTCTCAACCTGTTCCACTACAGCCCCGTCGATGAGAATGGGGGCGTGCTCAGTCCTCTTTTTTTTCCTGTAGTCCACAATCATCTCCTTTGTCTTGGTCACGTTGAGGGAGAGGTTGTTGTCCTGGCACCACACGGCCAGATCTCTGACCTCCTCCCTATAGGCTGTCTCATCGTTGTCGGTGATCAGGCCTACCACTGTTGTGTCGTCGGCAAACTTAATGATGGTGTTGGAGTCGTGCCTGGCCATGCAGTCATGGGTGAACAGAGAGTACAGGAGGGGACTGAGCACGCACCCCTGAGGGGCCCCCGTGTTGAGGATCAGTGTGGCAGATGTGTTGTTACCTACCCTTACCACCTGGGGGCGGCCCGTCAGGAAGTCCAGGATCCAGTTGCAGAGGGAGGTGTTTAGTCCCAGGATCCTTAGCTTAGTGATGAGCTTTGAGGGCACTATGGTGTTGAATGCTGAGCTGTAGTCAATGAATAGCATTCTCACGTAGGTGTTCCTCTTGTCCAGGTGGGAAAGGGCAGTGTGGAGTGCGATAGAGATTGCATCATCTGTGGATCTGTTGGGGCGGTATGCAAATTGGAGTGGGTCTAGGGTTTCTGGGATTATGCTGTTGATGTGAGCCATGACCAGTCTTTCAAAGCACTTCATGGCTACAGACGTCAGTGCCACGGGTCGGTAGTCATTTAGGCAGGTTATCTTAGAGTTCTTGGGCACGGGGACTATGGTGGTCTGCTTGAAACATGTTGGTATTACAGACTCAGTCAGGGACATGTTGAAAATGTCAGTGAAGACACTTGCCAGTTGGTCAGCACATGCTCGGAGTACACGTCCTGGTAATCCGTCTGGCCCTGCGGCCTTGTGAATGTTGACCTGCTTAAAAGTCTTACTCACATCGGCTACGGAGAGCGTGATCACATAGTCGTCCGGAACAGCTGGTGCTCTCATGCATGCTTCAGTGTTGCTTGCCTCGAAGCGAGCATAGAAGTGGTTTAGCTCGTCTGGTAGGCTTGTGTCACTGGGCAGCTCGCGGCTGTGCTTCCCTTTGTAGTCTGTAATAGTTTTCAAGCCCTGCCACATCCGACGAGCGTCAGAGCCAGTGTAGTATGATTCAATCTTAGACCTGTATTGACTCTTTGCCTGTTTGATGGTTCGTCGGAGGTCATAGCGGGATTTCTTATAAGCGTCCGGGTTAGAGTCCCGTTCCTTGAAAGCGGCAGCTCTACCCTTTAGCTCAGTGCGGATGTTTCCTGTAATCCATGGCTTCTGGTTGGGGTATGTACGTACGGTCACTGTGGGGACGACATCATCGATGCACTTATTGATGAAGCCAGTGACTGATGTGGTGTACTCCTCAATGCTGTCTGAAGAATCCCTGAACATGTTCCAGTCTGTGCTAGCAAAACAGTCCTGTAGCTTAGCATCTGCGTCATCTGACCACTTTTTTATTAGCCGAGTCACTGGTGCTTCCTGCTTCAGTTTTTGCTTATAAGCAGGAATCAGGAGGATAGAGTTATGGTCAGATTTGCCAAATGGAGGGCGAGGGAGAGCTTTGTATGCGTCTCTGTGTGTGGAGTAAAGGTGGTCTAGAGTTTTTTCCCCTCTGGTTGCACATTTAACATGCTGGTAGAAATGAGGTAGAACGGATTTAAGTTTCCCTGCATTAAAGTCCCCTGCTACTAGGAGCGCTGCATCTGGATGAGCGTTTTCCTGTTGATTAATGGCCTTGTACAACTCATTCAGTGCAATCTTAATGCCAGCATTGGTTTGTGGTGGTAAATAGACAGCTATGAAAAGTATAGATGAAAACTCTCTTGGTAAATAGTGTGGTCTACAGCTTATCATAAGATACTCTACCTCAGGCGAGCAAAACCTTGAGACTTCCTTAGTATTTGATTTTGTGCACCAGCTGTTGTTTACAAAAATACAGAGACCGCCACCCCTCGTCTTACCCGAGTCTGCCGTTCTGTCCTGCCGATGTAGCGTATAGCCTGCTAGCTGAATGTTGTCATTGTTGTCATTCAGCCACGACTCCGTGAAACATAAGATATTACAGTTTTTAATGTCCCGTTGGTAGGATAACCGTAATCTTAAATCGTCCATTTTATTATCCAAAGCTTGAACGTTGGCTAATAGGATTGATGGGAGAGGCAGTTTACTCGTTCGCCGTCGGATCTTTACAAGGCACCCCGACCTACGTCCACGGTATCTCCGTCTCTTCCTCACGCGAATGACGGGGATCTGGGCCTTGTCTGGAGTCTGTAGAATATCCTTCGCGAACGCCTCGTTGAAAAAAAAGTGTTCGTCCAACGCGAGGTGAGTAATCGCTGTCCTGATATCCAGAAGCTCTCTTTGGTTATAAGAGACGATGGCATAAACATTATGTACAAAATAAATTACAAATAACGCGGAAAAACACACATAATAGTACAATTGGTTAGAGGGCTGTAAAACGGCAGCCATCTTCTTCCGGCGCTGTTCATGGTGAGTCCCTTTCAGCATTTGCTCTTTAGGCCAGCGTTTCCCAAACGCGGTCCTGGGGTCCACAAGGGGTGCGCGTTTTGCGTTTTGCCCTAGCACTCCACAACTGATTCTAATACTCCCAGCTTGATGATGATGAGTTGATTATTTGAATCAGCTGTGTAGTGCTAGGGCAAAAACTCCCAAAATGTGGCCCGAGTTTGGGAAACCCTGCTTTAGGCTAATACTAGCCTATTAGGATGACTTGGTTCGATCGCTTTAATGGCAACTGCTGAACTCTGGTTTCACTAATTACTTGTCCCAGGTCACCATTATGAATCCAATAGCAAAACAAATGTTTCAAAATAGCTCAATAGTGAAAAAAGGCCAGGAAATGATGGGTTCTCAGCAATATTTCACCAACAACCAATCACTATTCACGCATAGACATTAGGATCATCAACAAATATTCCTAAGTCATACTACAAAAGGGTTGTAACGAAATGGATTTGTCTGTTCAATGCAAGTTCAACGTCAAAGAAAAAGTGCATCACCACAACAAACGTGTCTTTAGATACACTGTAAAAAATGACTTTGTGGAATGTACTCAAGCTATTACAGTCAACAAAAGCACACGTCATATTGTTGAGTAGATCTTTTTGCTTGTTTTTATGAGTAGATAAGCTTGAGTAAGTTGAGTTGATGTGGTCCAATACATTGAGTAAAGATGATAGAGACGTAAAAAGGATTATATTACGTTGATTCGACTCAAATAGACATTGTGTTATTTTACCTGAATGATTCATCCTATTATGTATTTAGACCAACTTACTTTGGATTCACTCAATCACATCCCTTAAGAGAAAAGGTATCCGGACACCGGGAATCCATTTATTTAAACATCAACGGTTTGCAAAACATCTGTTATTATGAGTTGACAAATTACGTAATTGCAATCAACACTGCAGGTAAATCATGATTGCTGCAGGTAGGCAACACCGTAGAAATAGGAACTACAACACTAACAACAAGTGACATTTACTCCTGATGTACTGACTGACCTGTTGCAACCTCTACAACCACTGTGCTTATTATTTGACCCTGCTGGTCATCTATGAACGTTTGAACATCTTGGAGAAAAATGTGTGAAACCACTGCCTATATGAGGAGCTGTCGTTGTTTGTTTTATTACCACATACTTATGGAAATTGCACCGGTTGAGAGATGATGGCTCTCTTGTGCCTACGGTGAAGGGTACTTCTGATCCAGCAGGTGGTGCTAAGATCCCTCCCTATATGACTTGAATGATGAGTTGATTTATTCCTTATAGCTCCTAATGATTTTAAGGCCAGTGTTGGCAAACATTACTTGTGCTCCAGCAGGTGGCCATGACATCCCTCCCTATATGACTTGACTGACCAGTTAGTTGATGGACTCCTTATAGCTCCTAATGATTTTAAGGCCAGTGTTGGCAAACATGACTTCTGCTCCAGCAGGTGGCCATGAAATCCCCCCCTATATGACTTGACTGACCAGGTAGTTGATGGACTCCTTATAGCTCTTAATGATCTCAAGTGTCTGTGTTTTTATGTGGTTAGGAGTTTTGCTCACTGCGTGTCCCCCTTCCATTTCAGTGTTTCCCAACTCCAGCGGTAGAGTAGGCTACCCCCAACAGGACCCATTTTTCTTGTAGGCCTGGACAGCCACAGCTGATTGAACAACCTGTCACCTAAATTACCAAGTCCTCAATGAGTAGAATCAGGTGCAACAACAACAACAACAACAACAACAACAATATGAGGAGAGGGACACAGTGTAC
>NW_028162725.1:10000-22500 GCF_964263955.1 Coregonus lavaretus | reverse complement strand
CGTCAAGGCTGTGACCGCTTCCAAGGAGAGGAGCGGCGTGTCCCTGGCCGCACTCAAGAAGACGCTGGCGGCAGGCGGCTACGACGTGGAGAAGAACAACTCCCGCGTCAAGATCGCAGTCAAGAGCCTCGTCACCAAGGGTACCCTGGTCCAGACCAAGGGCACCGGTGCATCCGGCTCCTTCAAGCTCAACAAGAAAGCCGTCGAGGCGAAGAAGCCCGCCAAGAAAGCCGCAGTCCCCAAAGTAAAGAAGGTGGCCGCCAAGAAGCCCGCCGCGGCGAAGAAGCCCAAGAAGGTAGCAGCCAAGAAGGCCGTCGCCGCAAAGAAGTCCCCCAAGAAGGCCAAGAAGCCCGCTACACCCAAAAAGGCCGCCAAGAGCCCCAAGAAGGTGAAGAAGCCCGCCGCAGCGGCCAAGAAGGCAGCCAAGAGCCCCAAGAAGGCTACAAAGGCAGCCAAGCCCAAAGCCGCCAAGCCCAAGGCAGCCAAGGCCAAGAAGGCAGCCCCCAAGAAGAAGTAAACCTATTACAAACAGTGTTCTACTCGATACATGTTGTACCACAAAAGGCTCTTTTAAGAGCCACCCACCTCTTTCCATAGAAAGCGCATTGATTTCCATGTACTACCTGTCGTGGAAAAGAAATTACGCACACTAGGCTACTTTTACGCACACAACATTGTCCCACTCTGGGTGTGTGCGAAGGGAGAGGCATATAATAGAGGGCCAAAATGGCTCAGAAATTCGACCTCACGAGTGCACCCTCACCAGCCATTTTTATATATGAGCCACTGGGCTATTCCCGTTCAGAGGCAGGCTGCTGTGATGTGTTACAAGTGCCATGTAATAACAATAACAATACTATAGTGGCTTCGAATTGAAACTCACGAGTGCACCCTCAACAGCCATTTTTATATATGAGCCACTGGGCTATTCCCGTTCAGAGGCAGGCTGCTGTGATGTGTTACAAGTGCCATGTAATAACAATAACAATACTATAGTGGCTTCGATTTCAAACTCAAGAGTGCACCCTCACCAGCTGTTTGTTTCCCATTTGGAGAGAAATAATGTGTGGATGTCATTTCGGACATTTTGGCGCTCACGCGAAATGACACAAAGTAACAAAGTCGGAGGGAAACAAAGTAGCCTCTCACTCGCTGCCTGTGGGTGGGAACCGGCTTAGGGCTGTCTGTCTGTCCATCTGTCTGTCCCTCGCTCCAATTGGATAAGGCCACACCGGCCCGGTGGCCAATCGTTGCCTCTTGTGGCGAGGTATATGTACGGCTCTCGAAGTGGCGAGCGGCTCATTCAGACTTTCTGTGACTTTCTCAAGCTACCAATATGAGCGGAAGAGGCAAAACCGGAGGCAAGGCCAGGGCGAAGGCAAAGACCCGTTCATCCCGTGCTGGCCTCCAGTTCCCCGTGGGCCGTGTGCACAGGCTGCTGCGCAAAGGCAACTACGCCGAGCGTGTGGGCGCTGGCGCACCAGTCTACCTGGCCGCCGTACTCGAGTACCTGACTGCTGAGATCCTGGAGTTGGCCGGCAACGCTGCCCGTGACAACAAGAAGACTCGTATCATCCCCCGTCACCTGCAACTGGCCGTCCGTAACGACGAGGAGCTGAACAAACTGCTCGGCGGTGTGACCATCGCTCAGGGTGGTGTGCTGCCCAACATCCAGGCAGTCCTACTCCCCAAGAAGACCGAGAAGGCAGTCAAAGCCAAGTAAATTCGCTACTGCGACTTCAACTTGACTACTCAACCCCCAAAGGCTCTTTTAAGAGCCAACCACCTAGCTCTCCAAAAGCGCAAAGTACCTTTCTATGACCGCAATACATTGAGTGGGTGTATACACAACTATTTCGACATTCTGTGCCCACATGAGGCCTTGCATGAACAACAACACCTACTTGGCCTCATTTGCCATAGCAGGCTAGCATTAGATGATACGTGCCTATAAGCTGTCACTCTTGACTTTGGCGACTATTATTGCGCGTAAAGGGCCGGCGGCGTCCTATTGCGCGCGCACCGGGAGTTTGAGTTTTGGAGAGGCCGGGCCTCCCGTCCAATGGCCAACGGAGGAGGCCTGCGAAACGGGCCAATCGGGGTGGTGGGGAGATGGTGTCCAATCAGCAGGCGCCACTGCCGGCTTTATAAACTTCACATAGGCATTTCGAGGCTATACTCCCGACTGTCAGAGCAGCGCCATGGCCAGAACCAAGCAAACCGCTCGCAAATCCACCGGTGGCAAAGCCCCCAGGAAGCAGCTCGCCACTAAGGCTGCTCGCAAGAGTGCCCCGGCCACCGGCGGTGTGAAGAAGCCTCACCGTTACAGGCCCGGCACCGTGGCTCTGAGAGAGATCCGTCGTTACCAGAAGTCCACTGAGCTACTCATCCGCAAGCTGCCCTTCCAGCGCCTGGTGCGAGAAATCGCCCAGGACTTCAAGACCGACCTGCGCTTCCAGAGCTCCGCCGTGATGGCCCTACAGGAGGCTAGCGAGGCTTACCTGGTCGGCCTGTTCGAGGACACCAACCTGTGCGCCATCCACGCCAAGCGGGTGACCATCATGCCCAAGGACATCCAGCTGGCCCGCCGTATTCGCGGAGAGCGCGCATAAATGAGGATGACCTGAACTCGAATATCCCCCAAAGGCTCTTTTAAGTCGAATATCCCCCAAAGGCTCTTTTAAGAGCCACCTCCATATTTCCATCAAAAAGGCACAATTGTTCCATGTATACACGCACCTCTACATTAGCCACCATGTATGTTGTTCACTAACACGTCTAAAAGCTACGTATTGCACCTTTTTAGTTGCCTGAAGTCTAGCTTCAATGTTTGTGTGTGTATATACACAACCATCTGGCATCATCCACTTCCTTTGAACTATATAGTAACACAGTAAAATGCTTTACAAAGGAGGGGAAAAAGAAACGAGTGATAATATAGGCCGAATAGTAACAAGAATTGTGTTCAGATGAATAATTGACACTATTAGTTCTATATCGTGGAGCTCCGCCCCATAGGGGAGCTATGCTCCTAGTGGTTTACCCTCTGCCCTAGGGCAGAACAGCCTGAAGCAAATTTATGCACACACCTACAGCCAATAGGAGTACAAGTGTCCCTATATAAGGAACTCCGTTCCCTCAATCTGCCTCCCATTATCTTCAGCGACTGGACTAGAGAAGAAGCCTAGAAGACTCAGGAAGATCTCGACGTTGATATCCAGCCATCAACGTCTTCCTAAATGAGCGCACCAACATATCCACCCCCAAAGGCCCTTTTCAGGGCCCTCTGTCGATGTACTTCCATGGCCGTTGCGGACCCCCACGACCTATGTTTCGTGTGCTTGGGACCGCAGCACGCCAAGGATGGTCTCGACATCCCTCCTAATTGCGCCTCCTGCGCCCTCCTTCCTGTGAAGGAGAGGAAGCAGCGCTGGGCGTTTTTTAGAGAGGACGTCCCTCTGGATGATGCCCTGTCCACACTCGCCTCCGCTTCGGAGATATCTGGGGACAGTGCAGAATCAGAGGATGACAAGGAGGGCGCCGAGAGGGATGTTCCAGTGGGACAATCCCATACTCTGGCACCTGCCTTCAAGACCCCCTCTCTATCAGAGAGCGTGAGGTCTGAGGGATCCTTGTGCGATGATGACATGGGCTCTGTTAGGTCAGAAGCCCTGTCCTTCGCAGCAGCCTCTCTGCGTTCCGACTTTCCGGAACTCATTGAGAAGGCGACCAAGCGACTGGAGATTGCGCTGCCCCCAGCTCCCCTCCCTATGGAGGTGGATCTGATGGAGGGCGGCCCTTACTCTAAACCAAGGAGAGCAGCTGAGCCAATGGCTCCAGCCTTGCCCTCCCTTGGTAAATATGTCGAGGGCTCGTGGGGGACACCCCTGGCGGCGCGTTCGCCGGCCAGGGCGTACACCCCATTCACCAGAGTGAACGGATACGAGTGGGCAGCTAGGGGAATCCCCAGGCTCGAAGGCGCCATGACGGCGTTCTTAGTGCCGGGTTCGAGTCCCTGGGCCGCCTCCAAGAAGGCCACTCTGCCGGCGCAGAAGGATAGGTTCACAGCCACTTTGGCTGAGAAATCCTTCACGCTGGGAGCCCAGAGCGTAGCGGCGGCAAACAACATCGCCATCCTCGCGGCCTCCCTATCCCGTCTTACGACAGGAAGGTCTGAGTTGACCAGTGAGGAGGTGGAGGAAGCCTCCAGGATTTCTGGAGCCATTCTCCACCTGACACAGGCGGTAGCCATCTGTGCGGGCAGGACCATGGCCACTTCGGTGGTCATGGAGAGACACCTCTGTCTGTCTATGACAGCTATGAAGGAGACTGATAGAGCTTCATTGCTCAACGCCCCCGTCTCCAGCGAAGGGCTATTTGGCCTCGCTGTGAAAGACGCCACGGAACGAATCGCCAAGCTGGACGAGGAGAGGAGGCATCTGGCTAAGCATCTGCCGCTGGCGATGAAAGCCAGCAGAGCCCCGACAGTTCCGTCCACCTCAAACGCCCCCAGCAGAGCAGGGAGGCGACGGGCCAGGCGACAGGCGCCCACCGAAGGCGGCAAGAGAGCGGGTTCGGCCCCTCCAGCAGCAGCGGTGGCAGCAGCGGTTCCGCCGACCGGAGAGGTTGTCACAAAGCCGGCCTGGCAGCACCGAAAGGCATCCCAGAAGAGACGGCACTTGTGACGAGGCGAGGGGGCGAGAACGGGAGATGGCCCTGCGTACGACGCTCAAGAGCCTACTGTTCCCCCCCACCCCACTGTTCAGGGCGTGGAGGGCGTTTTGTTTTATGTGAATAAAGAGCGGAGTCTCACTGACATTGTCAATGAAAGACATTTATTCCATAAGGTACAGAACACTTCACGTTCTATGGTATTCCCCCACCATCCTGAGTGTAGCTCAACCCACCTAGAGTGCGTTGCTGAGCGCGCTCAGGAGAGGAAAAGGGAAGAGGTAGCAAGGCGCAGCCTTAGCTCACCTAATAAGGATCTCTTACTACAGACTCCTAGGAGCTCTGTAGTGAAGGTCTCACATAGCAGGCAGCTGCCTATGTCCCAATGTGACATGAAGGCGCAGCCGCTAGCCGGGAAGAACGCCTTGCTGCAGGCTAATGCCTCAGCCGGCGCAGTTCAGACCCGTGCGGCGTTCACGGAGAGCGGGAATACCAGAGTTACAAGTGTAACCAAGGTATGGACGCCTCCGGTCTATCATGAACGTATCAATGCCCATGGCTCTGAGCGCAGCCCACCACTCACTGAGTGTGTTGTAGAGCAGACGCATGAGACCAGTAAAGAGGTATTATGGCACCACCGTGTGGTACCAGTCAGAGAGCACACCTTTCAGACTCAGATGAGTGCTGTAATGGATGGGTCTCAGGGCAAGCGGCAGTCTCAGTCAGACAATGACGTGATGATGCAATCGCTATTCGGGGAGAGCGCGCCGGCTCAGGTTAATGCCTCAGCCAGCGCAGTTCAGAACCGTGCTGCGTTCACGGAGGGCCGGATTACTGGAGTTACAGGCGTAACTAACGTATCGAGGCCTCCGACTCACACAGAACCAGCTGATGTTTCCTCTCCCTTTCGAGGGGGGCCCACCCTGGGCTATTCCACCAACTCAGTGCTGGGGAATAGCGGCGGCGAGGGCCATAGAGGAATACAGGTCCTTCCTACTGGATGTACCACAGCTTCGTGCACGCCCGCTCTCTCTGCATTGCTGGCAGTGGCGACGAAGCTGTACCCTCTCACGCTGGCTAGAACAGACGTTAGAGAAGGGTTATGCCCTCCAATTCCGCCGGACCCCACCCCCGTTTCGGGGAGTGGTGGAAACGGTGATGAAAACGCCGGACAAAGTAGCCGCTCTGATGTCAGAGATCACGGAACTTTTGGCGAAGGAGGCGGTCACAGTAGTTCCCCGAGAGCAGAGGAACAAAGGGCTCTATTCGCCTTATTTCCTAGTGCCCAAAAAGACGGGGGGAGTGAGGCCGATTTTGGATTTACGCATTCTAAACGAAAGCATAACCAAACGGCCCTTCCGAATGCTGACGACAAAACGTCTACTGGAATGTGTCCAGAAGGGAGACTTTTGTACAAGCATAGACCTAAAGGACGCGTACTTTCATGTGCCGATTCAATCTCGCCACAGAAAGTTTCTGCGGTTCGCCTTTCAAGGGGTGGCGTACGAGTTCACGAGGATGCCGTTTGGGTACGCCCTGGCACCTCGAACTTTTTCCAAATGTGTGGAGGCGGCATTGGAACCGCTGCGTCGTCAAGGGATAAGGATACTAGCCTACCTAGACGACCTGCTGGTTCTCGCCCCGTCAGCAGAGCTGGCGTTCATGCACACGACACAGACAGTGATTCATCTCACGCGTCTGGGGTTCGCTGTGAATTGGAAAAAGAGCGCACCCTGGCCCAGTCATCAGATAGTCTACCTGGGACTACAGCTAGACTCTGTAATGATGAGGGCGCGAATTTCGGACCCTCGAAGGGCAGCATTGGTACTAGCCCTGAGGAAGTGTCGTCCGAATCACACAGTAACGGCGCTATCGATCATGTCACTTTTGGGTCTCATGTCGGCAGCCCACTCTGTGGTACCGCTGGGGCTTCTGCACATGCGCAGAACACAGCGGTGGTTCGCCCAACTAAGACTAGACCCAGTGCGTCAACGTCATCGGTTGGTGGTGGTTCCTCTCTCGCTAAGAGCAGACCTGGACTATTGGAGGAACCCGTGCGTTCTCACGCACGGAGTCCCGATGGGCAAGGTGTCATCCTACATTCCAGTGTATACAGATGCCTGTCTGACTGGATGGGGAGGGACATGTCAGTCTCAAGCGATAGGTGGTGCATGGCCTCAATCAGGTCGGCACATAAACCTCTTGGAGTTGGAAACGGTTCGACTGGTTCTGAACCACTTTGCGTCTACCCTTCGGGGTCGCGATGTGTTGGTTTGGTCAGACAACCGGACCACAGTAGCTCACATAAATCGCCAGGGAGGGGTCAGGTCTCCTGCCCTCCACAGGGCGGCAGAGGAATTGTGGCTGTGGGCTCACAAGCACCTTCGCTCGTTGAGAGCAGCGCACATTCCGGGCTACTTGAACGTAGGGGCAGATCTCATGTCAAGAGGGGGTCCTCGAGACGACGAGTGGTGTCTGCACCCAGACATTGTTCTCCAAATTTGGAAACAATTCGGGAGAGCCGAGGTGGATCTGTTCGCGTCACGTGTGAACGCGCAGTGTCCCCTATGGTTCTCCCTGAGACAACAGGACGAGCCGCCATTGGGAAGAGACGCGTTCGCGCACTGCCCGTGGCCGAAAGTTCTCCTGTATGCATTCCCTCCGCTGTCTTGCATTCTCCCACTGCTAGCCAGGGTGAGATCAGAGGAGCTAACAGTGATACTGATAGCGCCCGATCGCCCGGGGGCTCCGTGGTTTGCAGAGATGAGTCAGATGTTGATTGTGCCACCTTGGACAATTCCACATCGACGAGACGCGTTGAGCCAGGCGGGAGGCTCGATAGGGCAGTGGCCCATAATCGGTCAACCACTGAGGGCTTGGTTCCTGAACGGGACAGGTTGAAGCGCCGTGGGTTATCTGATGCAGTGATCAGAACCATACAGAGCGCTAGGGCCAGTTCCACTTCCAGGATGTACACGAGCAGATGGAATGTTTTCTCACAGTGGTGTAACACACAGGACGTAGACCCCATGAGCTGTCAGGTAGAGAGTGTGCTCTCATTCCTGCAGTTTATGTTTGATAAGCAGAAATCGCCCTCCACCATTCGAGTGTTTGCAGCGGCAATTTCAGCTGGTCATGAAGGGTTTAACGGGAAAAACCTGTTTAGTCATCCATTAGTGAAACGTTTTTTATTGGGAACGCGACGGCTTAGGCCAATGCCTAGAGCTACGCTGCCCCGATGGGATTTGGCTTTGGTTCTCGAAGCGCTATGTAAGTCGCCGTTCGAGCCATTGAATCAAATACCCCTCAAAATGCTGTCTATCAAGACGGCGCTGTTGCTCGCCTTGACTACCGCTAAGCGGGTCAGTGATTTGAGTGCACTGTCGACGAGACCCGACTGCCTTGCCATTAATGGCGATTTGAGCAGAGCGGTGTTACGTCCCAACCCGGCATTTGTGCCGAAGGTTATTAACAGTGCATATAGATCACAGACCGTGGAATTGTGGGCTTTTTATCCCCCTCCCCATGGGGAGAGGAGTGAGAAAAAGCTGCATTGTCTGTGCCCAGTACGCGCTTTGGCGTGTTACGTTGAGCGCACAGCAGCGATTAGGTCATCGCCTCAGCTGTTTGTGTGTCACGGTGCGGCTGCATTGGGTAGACCACTTTCAAAACAGCGATTGTCTCATTGGCTTTGTGAAGGCATTGAGACGGCGTACGAGGCGGCGGGGCAACAACCGCCTCAGGGTATTAAGGCGCATTCCACTCGTGGAGTAGCAGCTTCTACTGCCCTCTTCAGAGGTACAGAGGTAGTGGATATTTGTAGAGCGGCGTCTTGGTCGACACCGTCTCCTTTTATTCGTTTCTATCTGTTGGATATGTCTTCTAACTCTTTGGCTCGATCTGTACTCAGCGTGGCTGAAGGGAGATCTTGAGAAAGAAACAGAGAAAGAAAGCAGGATTGTGACCATGTTCATAAATCCGCTTTTGTTAGAAGTAACATATTTGGATGGACATGTTTTCCAACTCTTTAACTCGGTCGGCTTTCAGCAGAGCTGAAAGGCGATTTTGAGATGAAGGGAGTAGACAAAGCAGGACCTTGGACAGGTTCCAATCAGGTCCGCTTTGGTGAAGAAAACTTGTCATGGTATCAAGAATATTGAGGCACGGCTATCTGCTAGTACAGATTAGCATGGCTTCTATTCTGATGATCTGCCCAGTAGCCATTGCCATTGTCATTGAGCTAGATGGGACGGGTCCATAACCGATGACGCGGTATATTGTGACGCCCTAATGGGTTTCTTAGTTGCAGTACTGCGGGAATTGGTTGCAGCCATTGCTGGGCTTGACCTTTTTTCATTTTTTAATGGAAAGTGTTAGGCTCGGCAGGGAGTACATTTTGGAGCGTTTCGCTCCGCCTTAAACCACTAGGAGCATAGCTCCCCTATGGGGCGGAGCTCCACGATATAGAACGATTAGTTACCGGAGTGTAACTCCAGTTCTATGAGTGGAGCGGAGCCCCATAGGACTTAAGGCCCTACCGACCCTCTCTAGTCTCGCTGAAGATAATATCTCGGGAGGCAGATTGAGGGAACGGGGTTCCTTATATAGGGACACTTGTACTCCTATTGGCTGTAGGTGTGTGCATAAATTTGCTTCAGGCTGTTCTGCCCTAGGGCAGAGGGTAAACCACTAGGAGCATAGCTCCCCTATGGGGCTCCGCTCCACTCATAGAACTGGAGTTACACTCCGGTAACTAATCGTTGTGTGTAATAATAGCCTTGCATGCAGTCCAGAAAAAACATTGCATGCCAACTTACTTTGAAAGTCCCATGTTGCAGTGCTGCTGAGAGACTCATGCAGAGGCCCAAACTTTACAATGGAGCACGGAGGCCATCTTGTGGTTAAATGTGGGTACTGCACCTCATGGTGATTCCCTTTCAGCATTTGCTCTTTAGGCCAGCGTTTCCCAAACGCGGTCCTGGGGTCCACAAGGGGTGCGCGTTTTGCGTTTTGCCCTAGCACTCCACAACTGATTCTAATACTCCCAGCTTGATGATGATGAGTTGATTATTTGAATCAGCTGTGTAGTGCTAGGGCAAAAACTCCCAAAATGTGGCCCGAGTTTGGGAAACCCTGCTTTAGGCTAATACTAGCCTATTAGGATGACTTGGTTCGATCGCTTTAATGGCAACTGCTGAACTCTGGTTTCACTAATTACTTGTCCCAGGTCACCATTATGAATCCAATAGCAAAACAAATGTTTCAAAATTGCTCAATAGTGAAAAAAGGCCAGGAAATGATGGGTTCTCAGCAATATTTCACCAACAACCAATCACTATTCACGCATAGACATTAGGATCATGAACAAATATTCCTAAGTCATACTACAAAAGGGTTGTAACGAAATGGATTTGTCTGTTCAATGCAAGTTCAACGTCAAAGAAAAAGTGCATCACCACAACAAACGTGTCTTTAGATACACTGTAAAAAATGACTTTGTGGAATGTACTCAAGCTATTACAGTCAACAAAAGCACACGTCATATTGTTGAGTAGATCTTTTTGCTTGTTTTTATGAGTAGATAAGCTTGAGTAAGTTGAGTTGATGTGGTCCAATACATTGAGTAAAGATGATAGAGACGTAAAAAGGATTATATTACGTTGATTCGACTCAAATAGACATTGTGTTATTTTACCTGAATGATTCATCCTATTATGTATTTAGACCAACTTACTTTGGATTCACTCAATCACATCCCTTAAGAGAAAAGGTATCCGGACACCGGGAATCCATTTATTTAAACATCAACGGTTTGCAAAACATCTGTTATTATGAGTTGACAAATTACGTAATTGCAATCAACACTGCAGGTAAATCATGATTGCTGCAGGTAGGCAACACCGTAGAAATAGGAACTACAACACTAACAACAAGTGACATTTACTCCTGATGTACTGACTGACCTGTTGCAACCTCTACAACCACTGTGCTTATTATTTGACCCTGCTGGTCATCTATGAACGTTTGAACATCTTGGAGAAAAATGTGTGAAACCACTGCCTATATGAGGAGCTGTCGTTGTTTGTTTTATTACCACATACTTATGGAAATTGCACCGGTTGAGAGATGATGGCTCTCTTGTGCCTACGGTGAAGGGTACTTCTGATCCAGCAGGTGGTGCTAAGATCCCTCCCTATATGACTTGAATGATGAGTTGATTTATTCCTTATAGCTCCTAATGATTTTAAGGCCAGTGTTGGCAAACATTACTTGTGCTCCAGCAGGTGGCCATGACATCCCTCCCTATATGACTTGACTGACCAGTTAGTTGATGGACTCCTTATAGCTCCTAATGATTTTAAGGCCAGTGTTGGCAAACATGACTTCTGCTCCAGCAGGTGGCCATGAAATCCCCCCCTATATAACTTGACTGACCAGGTAGTTGATGGACTCCTTATAGCTCTTAATGATCTCAAGTGTCTGTGTTTTTATGTGGTTAGGAGTTTTGCTCACTGCGTGTCCCCCTTCCATTTCAGTGTTTCCCAACTCCAGCGGTAGAGTAGCCTACCCCCAACAGGACCCATTTCTCTTGTAGGCCTGGACAGCCACAGCTGATTGAACAACCTGTCACCTAAATTACCAAGTCCTCAATGAGTAGAATCAGGTGCAACAACAACAACAACAACAACAACAACAACAACAATATGAGGAGAGGGACACAGTGTACTAGCTGATCTCCCAGTTGTCACAGTTTGGCCTTGTGTTCCACATAGCCTATATCAGTATTTGAGTATGTTTCCCGCGCACGTTAGTTGCTTTCACGTCATCTTTGAAATCGCTCCTCCCTAGTCCCCTAGAACGAGCGCCCTCCCCTTTGCAACGCCTCCGAACATATAACAGAGGCGCGCTTTCTGTGCCGCCGGCCTCAATCAGGTCGACCAAACGCAGATAATAGCGCACCGCGCACCGGCGCTGAAGTCATTCATTCACTTGAACTCAACTAGCGAACACACCATGTCCGGAAGAGGCAAAGGCGGCAAGGGACTCGGAAAAGGAGGCGCCAAGCGTCACCGCAAAGTTCTCCGCGATAACATCCAGGGAATCACCAAACCCGCTATCCGCCGTCTGGCTCGCCGCGGCGGCGTGAAGCGTATTTCCGGTCTGATCTACGAGGAGACCCGCGGTGTCCTGAAGGTGTTCCTGGAGAACGTGATCCGTGACGCAGTCACCTACACCGAACACGCCAAGAGGAAGACCGTTACCGCCATGGACGTGGTCTACGCTCTGAAACGTCAGGGACGCACCCTGTACGGTTTCGGCGGTTAAACCCACTCTCTTCGGAACCTCAACACCCCGACTCGAACCCAAAGGCTCTTTTAAGAGCCACCCACATCCGCTTAAAATGGGCCCATTCCATGTAGTGTTATATATAACAACAAATGTGTAGTATGCAATTTAGTAAGAAAGTATGAGCCACTTCGAGTGGACAGGGAGTATTAATTAGAGGATTCTAATGTCCCGTCCACTTTTAGCGCACAGAGGGAGGCCTATATCTGACAGTGGCAAAGTGTAAGAACGTTATTATTTTGGGTCAAGCAATAGTGGAATTTGGACAACATAAAGCCACCACGAGTCGGTAGACGTGGCTCGAAAAGAGGGGGACAGCGCGCGCACACACACACACACACAGTCCAAAATGGGAGCCCTATGTCTGACGGTGCCAAAGTGGGCAATTTTATCACCAGCATTATTTGGCACAACAATCGTGCCATTTGGACACCTATTAAAGCCCCCCTTTTGAAACACACAATTCCCCATCGGTCACAGAG